>NW_017890633.1:12373-42555 GCF_001540865.1 Ananas comosus | reverse complement strand
AGCCTGGCCCAGGGCAATCCACTTCGGCGCCCAATCCCGCACGGCGAATATGTATCGCGATGGCCATCTCCGGAGTGCCGGCTTGTAGGGAGCGACCCTCACAAGCATGTGCGAATGAGCACAATGGCAAGTAATCAAACGATCAGTCGCAAGTACCAAATTCTCATGTTCAGTAACGTGGTATATAGCAAATGTCCTCGTGGCCAAGTCACTATTTCATCATATCTCAAATATGGAATATAGTTGATGTCAATGTGGCCTATTATCAAGTCTCTATGTTGCAGTTTAATAATTCTCTAGTCCAAGTGCCTCTTTATGACACTATGGCTCATTCTGTCCCAACATGGATAATAAGTTCAAGAACTTATAATGTCTAGTCAAAATCGAAGCATGAAACTTTATTTCCTATCATCTCATAGAGTATTCGTCGCATGCATATTAACAAAGCACATTTGTCTCTCTACTATATAGAGTAACTTTCTTGATGCATAACATATGAGTTCTAAGCATTCAAAATTCCCATAAATGCTACTAAACATGAATATGCATGAATTTGAAGAGAATGAAAGTATTTAACCACTTAGGAGGAATTTCCTCCGATTTCAAGGAAGCCAAACCCACCGAAAGAATCGACTTCTTCGTTTCGCCGAACGAAGATATCCACAAGCTCCCTAGTACCCTAGAAACATCAAAAATAGGGTCACCCAAACGAAACGAAGAGCAAATAGCTCAATCATTAACCAACTCAAGCTAGGGTTGGGCAAAAACTCACCTCAAGTGGAAAACCCTCTCCCAATCCTCAAATGGAAGGTAGAGGTCTCCCAATCTAACCTATTTAAAGGCTCCAAACCATTCAAATGAGATCAAGAAGCCTCAAATCCAAAAACCCCCAAAATAAACCCTAAATCCCAAAATCTAGGGTTTCATCTAGTAAAACCTAGAAATACATGTATTAAATGGGGATTATAAGCTACCAACCTCAAGAAAAGCTCCAATCCAAGCTCAAAACCAAGTAGGGTTGAGGTTTGATCCTTCACAAAGCTCCAGCCGCAAGTGCAAAGCCACCAAAGGTGAGAAATGAGGAAGAAGGTGATGCTCCAAGGCCTCTATGCAAGCTCTTCTCCTCTTCTTCTCCTTCTTCTCCTTCCCTTTCTCTCTCTAGAAGCAAAAGAAATGGTGGAGTGAGAAGAGGAGAAGGAGAAGTGGCCATATAAGCCTTCTCTTGTAACAAAATCCAGCTAGGCCCCTCAAAAAGTCCAATTTACATCAGCCCGGACTGGGCAGTTTTCGCCCAGAGGGACCGGTCTCTCCCCAGCAGGGACCGGTCTCTCGCTGCGAACCCGAAAACCAGCGTTTGGGAACCGGTCTCTCCCTGCGTGGGACCGGTCTCTCACTGCGAGAACGCGCTCGGGAACCGGTCTCGACTGCCAGGGACCGGTTGCCTCGCCAGCTACGCAGCACTGTTCACAGGGGGACCGGTCTCTCCTATCAGGGACCGGTCTCCGAGAGTAAAACTCTCAGGACTCAGTCGAAACTCTCGAGATCGAACTTTTAGATCGGTATACCATTGACGGCCCTCCACCAAGTGTGGAAAAGTTCGGAATACATCCAAACACTCGAACCTCGCAATTTGCAAAGGTCCAGTGTGTTACAACCGGTCTCTCACTGCGAAGACGCGCTCGGGGACCGGTCTCGCCCGCCAGGGACCGGTTGCCTCAGGCTGCCTCAACACTGTTCACTGGGGGACCGGTCTCTCCTTTCAGGGACCGGTCCCCGAGAGTAAAAACTCTCAGGACTTATCCAGAATTCCTGATTTTCGAACTTTTAGGTCGGAAAACATTCTACAACCCTCCACCAAGTGTGGAAAAGCTCGAAATACATCCAAACACTCGAACCTCGCAATTTGCAAAGGTCCAGTGTGTTACATCTATATCCACCGAAGAGTGCAGATTCTGATGGATCATCTACATGCTTACATGTAAATGAAATTAAACCAACAGAACATAATAAATAATTAAGGGGTTATTGACATATCCAAGTATAACATAAGCAATTCTCAAAAATAGCAGAATCANCAGGGACCGGTCCCCGAGAGCTGAAAATCTGCAGTTTTGCAGAATTTGATTCTTTAGCTCTCGAAAACCTTCCACAACTCACTTTTGATCATTTTAACACTTTCGGACTCTCCGAAGTGTTCCATCCTCGCACTTTGGTCAATTTGGCTAAAGTTCGACTTTTATTTTCCGAATTTTCGGTATATTACAATATTGCTTATAGCATAGTAGTTTATTTTAGCATTCAATACATACTTTCATATCTGCAGTTTAATTCCAGTTGTTTAACACATGTACCGTACTCTTTTGGGCCTAGGGGCGCAATGTGCTGAGGTCAGTAATTGCCCACTGGGAACTATAAGTTATAGTTCTCACGCCCCCTGTTTCTTATTTCCTTTCAGAGCTTTCCACACCGGGCGAGGCTAGGGACCGCGAAAAGGGCATCGCCTCGAGCTAGCTCTTTTGTGAGGGACGCATCGATAGGTGGTCTACCTCTCATTGGTTTTATTTTGGAGAGGTTGAGAGTGTACTATGTATAGAGACCACCCATTTTGTATTTTGAGACAGATGATGTATTTGTGTCACGCCCCCGTCCCAATGCCGCTACCAATTTGGCACGGTTCGGGCGCGGCGGACGAACGCCGAATGGACAGCACCTCTCTTGTCCGCTCAAGGCTAAGCAACCAGATCATGTACAATTAAGCACCGAGGAAATTGCTTAAATAACATACATGATCAAATACGATGCACACAAGTACAACACATCTAAGAGCAAGAACCACAAGTAATGTACAAGTGTATAAAGAGAGAAATATCTAGCTATTATAACCATTCAATAGTTATATCATTTGATTACATTACATTTTCACCTTCCAAAATGTAAATACATGTTTTTCAAAATACATCCTGGCTCTCTAATATCTATCCAAAGTATACATGGTATCTAGTACACGAGGGTACTCTGATGCATAATGGAAAGCTACTAACTAACTCAATGATAATAATGCATGCAACAACTACTATCATGCTAGTATTATGTCATGAGCATATAAAGTGCATAGTAATGTAAACTACAACATACACTATGTCTACTCAAGGTAATAATGCAAGTCTACTATGCATTCCAAGTTTATTACCCAATCTACTTGGTTAACCCGTAGGTTAAACCCTCGACTCACTCTCAATCCTATAGGTGAGGAGAAGTTGCACTCGCACACCGAGACCGTCTGCGCGACAACTACGTCTGCCCCTAGTGAAGTACTCCGGAGACTCGTGCCACGGTGGAGAGACCACCGACAGCGAAAACAGACTAGTGAGTATGATCCAATCCTCACAAGAGGATACCCTATCTACAAGGGTCAACGTGCCTCTGCTGCACAATATACAATGCATCCTAGATGCTGGAATCTCTACTATCCCTAGAACCATGTCATGTTTACTACACTAGACTCGATGCCACTCGTTCGATCATTGTAGTAAGTTTTCTAGTTAGTTGACATGCCACTCGTTCTTGTTTAGTGTTTTTACTACACTAGTTCAATGCCACTCTACTAGGCTATGTCCAAGTTCATCTCTTTTGCCACTATAGGATTATTTGTCTCAAGACCCAATCCTCATGCCTCCCTAGTCTAAGTGTTAAGCCCATACCTGTCACGCCCCGCGACCGCCTATTTGGTCGGTTTCAGGCACGCCAACAGATCGCCGAACGGACAGGGTTTCCTCTGTACGGCGGACAGAGTCTCCCCTGTACGTTCAAGGCATAGCAATGAATACAATGTGCGAAATTCCAACCAGGAACACATTTCAATCAAGATTGCATAATGGAAGGTATCAAACAATATAATACATCCTATGTTATTACATGCATTCACATTCATACATGTTTACATCACAAATCTCATTAGATTCTTACATTAGCTTTCACTTAACTTCCAAATACAATCTGATTTAACATGATTATTGCAACTTGATTCTTTTCATTCTTTACATCCCTAAGTAACCGACTCGAGGTACCGCTATCTCTGGTCTCGGTGGTAGGGCGCTAACTATGATGCTACGCCCTTGCCTCGCGCCGCCGCGCGCTCACGTGTGAACTTGTAACACCCCAAAATAATGTGGGGTGAGAACCAACTCCATCGTTCCCAGTGGGTACGGCCACCCAAGGGAAGAGCTCGACCAATAGGTCCAAGGAAGGCAACTGCAAGTTAGTTCAATAAACAGATAGATATATATCTTGATTATGCAATGAATAAAACCATGCATTGCCTCACGAATGCAATAATGCAATGCTATATGCAAATCATGCAATAATGCAACTATGCAACCAACTAGTAGTTCATTCGATACTACTTTCAATTCCGCTAACCATAGCTCATCCATTCGATATCTAAAGTTTCCTCTATCTTAGATTCTTGTCAATCACCGTTTTAATCATAAAGTTTCATCTACCTTTGCAAGGCTAACCACCCGACTCGGTTTTGAGTCAATCGTCTGCGGAGTACCGCACTAGAACCAGGCTCGAGGCGATGGACGTCTCACATACACCTCAGCCCTAAATCCTCTCGACTAGGATACCAAATCCATAACATATAATGCATACTTGTTGTACATTCATTTGGCTATGACCCAATCTTACCGGTTAACCATGTTAACCCCAATAACTCACCACCAAAATCCCTTAATAACGGGGGACTCGAACCTCCCTGGAGACCGTCATCTGGGGGGACTTTACCACGCCCAGTGGTGACCAACTTCGGAGCGCACCGCTCGAGGGGGAGCGACCTCCCTCAAGCCAAGACGTAATGTGAGTATCGATCCAATCCTCAACTTGAGGATTCATAGCCACTAGTCACAATGCCAATGTCACAATAGGTTTCTACCTATTTAATCATGCTACTCTATGTCAATTGGTCCAATGCCACTCTTGGTTAAACTATATTTAACAACTATATCCTCTATGCATATCAATGTCTCTATTGTCAATGTCGCCTTTGTTTACTAATGTCCAAGTCCAACTCTCACATTCACACAATAATAGGGTTCTAACATACATGTCCATTATGGTTCTACCTTTCTCTATGTTCAACTACGTTAGANGGGTGAGAACCAACTCCATGGTTCCCAGTGGGTACGGCCACCCAAGGGAAAAGCTCCACCAATAGGTCCAAAGAAGGCAACTGGAAGTTAGTTCAATAAACAGATAGATATATATCTTTATTATGCAACTAATAAAACCATACTTTGCCTCACGAATGCAATAATGCCACACTATATGCGAATCATGCAACTATACAAGTAGAATAAATGATTTTACTTTGTATCATGCTATCCATAGCTTTTTCATAATTTATACATCTTATCACTTTACATCATTGGTTATTTGCTCTTAAGGTTTTCCTCTACCCTAGCCAAGCTAACCACCCGACTCGGTCTCGAGTCAATCAACTGCGGAATACCGCACCAAAACTAGGCTCGAGGTGATGGACGTCTCACATACACTTCAGCCCTAAATCCTCTCAACTGGGATACCAAACCCGTAACACATAATGCTGTACATTCACTTGGCTTTGACCCAATCTTACCGATTAACCATGTTAACCCCAATAACTCACAACCCAAAATCCCTTAATAGCGGGGGACTCGAACCTCCCTAGGGACCGTCTTCTGGGGGGACTTTACCACGCCCATTGGTGACCAACTCCGGAGCGCACCGCCCGAGGGGGAGCTATCTCCCTCAAGCCAAGACTATCGTGAGTATCGATCAATCCTCAACTTGAGGATTCATAGCCACTAGTCACAATGCCAATGTCACAATAGGTTTCTACCTATTTAATCATGCTACTCTATGTCAATTGGTCCAATGCCACTCTTGGTTAAACTATATTTAACAACTATATCCTCTATGCATATCAATGTCTCTATTGTCAATGTCGCCTTTGTTTACTAATGTCCAAGTCCAACTCTCACATTCACACAATAATAGGGTTCTAACATACATGTCCATTATGGTTCTACCTTTCTCTATGTTCAACTACGTTAGAAACATGTCATTGAAAGTAACCAAGGTTCACATGTACTTAACCCTATTATGTATGAATGATACAAATATATATGCTCAATGCCACAAGTGTTTGCTAGGTTCATGACGCTAGGTTCACACTAGACTTGTTCAACCTATGTTCAATACACTAGGTTTAATGCCACTTGATGTCCAACCTATGTTCTTTGGCACTAGGTTCATATCCTCCATGTCCAACCTATGTCCATGACTCTAGGTTTAATGCCACTCGATCTAATATATATAGATTGTCCATATGCACATTTTCATTTCTTAATATTAGTATCTCTACAACATGATCATCAAGTATACCTTAGCATTAGCCACATGCTTGCATTTATTATTTCTACATCATGCTTATTATACCATTACTTAGTATTATCCACATGCATGCTTATCATGTAAACTTTAGCATTACTCAATGCATTCATCTAGCACTATTTACACTAAGTCATCATGCATTCCTCTTATCATGTTCTTATAATGTTAACATTCCCTTTATCTTATGCATTCAAAGCATTAATCACATGCATTTATCTAGCATTTCTATAATATGTTAACATGCATCAATATGAAATCTCATTTCCTAGACATAAAGGGCGACCTAGTCGCTTCGGTAAACACAACCCACCTCATTTCGCATTCCGATTGCTTGTCGACACTTGCAATCGGCCTCCCGCGGCACCTGGCACTCGGTTTGGCCGATCTCTTGCGCGACCACCCGAACGGCCTCCAATTCACAATCCGAAAATTAAAGGTCTTCGGTTATGTGCCACGATGCTTCAAATCCGTTTTCATGGGTTTACGACGTCGCCTCGGCCCTCCCGGTGGACCCGAAGCCTAAATGTCCATTTCTTTAATAACTTTGTAACGGCTCGTCGGATTGCCGAACCGTCTTCGCAAACGCGTTCGTTTACCTAACAATTAGGTTTACATAGGGTCAAAATAGATCAAACCCATATATTTTACAAAATCCCATTTTCTAAGCCTAGGATGAATTAATCTCCAAATAATCCAAATTAAATGGAGCAAACATGTTTAGAATGCTCATTAGAGGCTATTAGAACACTTAAAACTAAGGATTAAGACAAATCCTAAAAGCTTACCTCAATGTGAACGCCGCGACGACAACACACCGCTCGAACGGCCGCACGAAAGGCCGATCCGTCGCCTCCAACGCGTTCCCAAGCATCTTCTCCACCAACCCTCCAATTTTTAGAGAGAGATTTAGAGAGATGAGAGAGATATCTAGAGAGAGGTAGAGGTGTTTCTCTCTCTATCTCCATGAGTGCGTGAGGTGTGTGTGGGTGTGCACGACTGAAGGAGGAAGAAGAAGCACATTGCTTCTTATACACTACACCCCAAAACACTATTCACTTCAGGCAGTTTTTGCAGTTCGGAACAGTTGGAGCCTTTCTGAATGTCCATTTGAGCTTAAATTTGACAGACTGACTCAGTTTAACGTACTGAGTAAGAATATATTTTAAGTTTTCAGTTTCGACCCCATTTGGTCACCGAAAACTATACCGAACTGTAATCTTTATTAAATAGCTGTCGGATTTTATTTCTCACTCTACGGGTGTCAGAAAAATATGAAACTTTAAATCTAGCCTCATAAAAATATTTCTGACTTATCCTCCAATTTTCATAATTTTCTGAGACTGTGCATTTTCTGCTAATTTATCTGTCCCGTTTCCAACAGAAAATTCTAGATCTTCTGTTTTCATTCCGATTTCAGCACAAGTCACTTCTGACTTATGTTTTACTTCTATAAATCCAATAAAAATAGTTTCTCACACTATTTTTATTTATTTTTATTTTTATACCAAAATCTGGTATGTTACAATACCGCTACACTACTAAGTAAGCATGCACGGAATAGAAATATACTTCTACTAATCCTATAATGCACAATCCACATATGATGAATAAAATTAACTTAGACATAAAAGAAAATCCGGATGCTTCGGGATGACACCCCCCACCTCTTAAGGGTATGGAGGCTCTAGAAATGTCCTCCAACGGACGTTACGACGAAGTCTCGGTCTTCTTGGTCCAAAATAATGCTCAATCGGCCTTATTTTGTTGATAGCTCTTGACCCACTTGATGAATGCTAAATCCGACTTCGCCCCCGCGTTTAGGCACCTACCAATTAGGTTTATAAGGTCTCAAATGAGATCAATCTTATACTTTACCAAAAACCCTCTTTTGGAGCCCTAGGGTTCCCATCTTGCCATTTGCAATTTGAAGCCCTAACTCTAGCTTCAATCCACCAACAATGGTGCTAGGGGTCCATTTGACCCCATTTCCAAAGCTCAAAGCCCAAAAACCCTAAGTTTCATAAGCTAGAGTTAGAAGCCTACCTCTTGTGTAGCTTCCAAATGAGAAGAGAGAAAGAGGGAGAGGTCCAAAAGCCTCCCAAGATTGATCTCCTTCTTCTTCTCCTTCCTTTCCTCCTTCTTTTCCTTCTCTTTTCTTTTGCTTCTTGTTCTTTCCTTTGTTCTTCTCTTGCTAGAGAGAGAGGGAGAAAGAGTGTGAGAGAGAGGGAGAGGGGAATGAGGAGATGAGAGAGAGGAGGGGTCCCATTCACCTCATATTGTAACAATATCCATATAAGTCCCCCACCTTTTGCTCCTGTGCACTGCCCCTCACTGGGCATTTTCCGCCCAGAGGGACCGGTCTCCTCGACTTGGGACCGGTCCCTGAGAGTCTTAGCCGGGGTCACGCGTTTGGGAACCGGTCCTTCCCTGAGAGACCGGTCCCTGGGAGACCGGTCCTTGACCGAGAGACCGGTTCCCGAGAGCAGGATTTTCGGGACTTAGCCAAATTTTGGCTTTTCTCGCTAGGGTCACGTTCGGGGACCGGTCTCTCCCTGCCAGGGATCGGTTGCCTCAAGGATCCCCGCAACCACCAGCCGATGGGACCGGTCCCTCCCTGCAAGGGACCGGTCCCCGAGAGCAGTTTTGCTCCAGTGCAGATTTTGCACTATTTGCTCTCGTGGACTCGTTTCCAAAATACTTTTGGTGATTTTGACATCTTTGGCTTTTCCAAAGCTCACCAATACGACCCTTGGTCGATTCTGGATGAAGTCTAACTCTCGTATTTCGAGAATTCACTTCCTTACATCCTCCCCTCCTAAAAAGGAGTTTCGTCCTCGAAACGAATTCAACAACTGATACCTCATTGCATTTTCGTGAACAGATGAGGATAATGCACTTTCATTGGTTCCCACGTAGCCTCACGATCGCTGTGATTGGTCCAACGAATCTTCACATAGGGAATCTCGCGGTTCCTCAATTTCCGCACTTCTCGAGCAATAATCATTGCCGAAAATTCTTCATAGCTCAAATCCTCGTGTAGATCCGGTGGCTCGTAGTACATAACATGCTCGGGATCGGGAATATACTTGCGAAGGTTGGAGACGTGGAACACATTATACACACCCGCGAGCTTCGGCGGTAATGCTAGTCTATATGCTACTGCTCCAATACGTTCCAACACTTCGAACAGTCCAATATATCGGGGACTTAGCTTTCCCCGCACTCCGAAGCGTTTCACACCTCTCATTGGCGAAACCTTCAGGAAAACACGGTCACCTACCGCAAATTCCAAATCTCTACGGCGTTTGTTAGAATAGCTCTTTTGCCTCGACTGTGCCGTAAGTAGCCTCTCGCGAGCAAGAGGGACCTTCTCTTCCGCCTCTCGCAATATGTCTGGGCCCAATGCCGTAGGTTCACCTACATCGCTCCAACATATAGGGGATTGGCACTTCCGTCCATATAGGACCTCGAACGGTGCCATCCCAATGCTAGCTTGATAACTGTTGTTATAGGCGAACTCGGCCATCCTCAAATGGTTTGCCCAACTACCCTTGTAGTCAATGACACACGCCCGCAACATATCCTCCAGAATCTGTATAGTCCTCTCTGACTGTCCATCTGTCTGAAGATGAAATGCGGTGCTGAAATCGAGCCGTGTGCCAAGTGCTTCTTGCAGGCTTTTCCAAAAGTGTGAAGTAAAACGAGGGTCTTGATCTGACACGATCGACTTCGGAACCCCGTGCAACCTCACAACTTCATCCAAGTATATCTGCGCCAACTTGTCGCCCGACCAGGTGGTGTGAATCGGTAGAAAGTGTGCCAACTTGGTCATACGATCCACAATCACCCAGATCGTGTCGTGGCCACCCGTCGAACGGGGCAATCCGACCATGAAGTCCATAGCTATATTCTCCCATTTCCAAACGGGAATAGGTAAACTTTGGAGCTTTCCTGCTGGAAATCGACGCTCAGCCTTCACTTGCTGGCATACAAGGCACTGTGCTACATAGCGCCCAATGTCTGCTTTCATGCCCGGCTACCAGTACTCTATCTTCAGATCACGGTACATCTTGGTGCCGCCCGGGTGAATACTATAAGGAGTCCGATGTGCCTCTTGCAATATTAACTTCCGGACCTCCTTGTTCTCCGGTATGCACTATCGGTTTCGAAACTGAAGCGCACCCTCAGCATCTACACTGAAATCGCCGCCGCGTCCACTCTTGATGTCCCGCCGCACCTTTTGGAGATTGGGGTCTGCAGATTGCAAACTCTTAATCTGCTCCAACAAGATCTGTTGGACAACGAGAGCCGTAAGCGTAGATGGGATTTCCAGAGCTACCACCTCGAGGTCCAATCGCTCCATCTCTCTCCACAATGGTTCTTGATGTGTGACCAACATAGCAAGATTTTCCACTGACTTCCTGCTAAGCGCGTCGGCCACCACGTTTGCTTTTCCGGGGTGGTATAGGATTGTCACATCGAAATCCTTCAGCAATTCCAACCACCGCCGCTGACGCATATTGAGCTCCTTTTGCATGAATAGGTACTTTAGACTCTTGTGGTCCGTGTATATCTCGCAACGCGCTCCATACAAGTAGTGCCTCCATAACTTGAGGGCAAACACCACTGCGGCCAACTCTAAATCGTGGACAGGGTAATTCTTCTCATAGCTCTTTAGCTGACGGGAAGCATAAGCGATCACCTTCCCGCCTTGCATCAGCACACACGCTAAGCCCGAATGTGACGCGTCGCTATACACTACAAAGTCTTCGTTTTGCACCGGTAAGGCGAGCACCGGAGTCGAAGTTAATCTATCCTTCAACTCTTGAAAACTCCGGTCGCACTCGTCACTCTAAATGAACTTGGTGCCTTTCCGAGTCAGATGGGTAAGTGGACCCACGATTTTCGAGAATCCTTCCACGAACCGTCTATAATAACCCGCTAAACCCACGAAGCTTCGAACTTTAGTGATGTTAGTCGGGCGAGGCCAATCCTTGATCGCCTCCACTTTCCTCGGGTCAACGGATACTCCTCCCTCGGAAATGACATGCCCAAGAAATGCAACCTCTCGGAGCCAAAAGTCGCATTTCTTAAACTTAGCATATAGCTTCTCCTCCCGAAGGACTTGAAGCACTATCCTCAAATGCTCGGCATGTTCCTCGTCGCTACGAGAATAGACCAAGATGTCGTCTATGAAGACCACGACAAATTGGTCCAAATACTCCTTGAAGACACGGTTCATCAGATCCATGAACGCTGCCGGGGCGTTAGTGAGCCCAAACGGCATGACCGTGAATTCATAGTGTCCATATCGCGTGCGAAACGCGGTCTTTTGCACATCTTCCGGCTTAATCTTGAGTTGGTGATAACCGAACTGCAGGTCAATCTTTGAATAAACCCGAGACCCTTGCAACTGATCAAACAGATCATCAATCCTCAGCAATGGGTACTTGTTCTTGATCGTGACTTTGTTCAACTCACGATAATCTACGCAGAGTCGAAATGATCCGTCATTCTTTTGCACGAATAGAACCGGGGCTCCCCACGGTGATACACTTGGTCGTATAAATTCCTTATCAAGGATATCCAATAACTGAGCCCGCAACTCCTTCAATTCCGCCGGCGCCATCCGATACGGAGCCTTCGAGATAGGCGCGGTTCCTGGAACCAAGTCTATCACGAACTCGATCTTCCGGTTTGGCGGCATTCCTGATAACTCCACGGGAAATACATTTGGAAATTCCCAAACCACAGACAGCTCCTTGAGCGCAGGAGTCGTCCTCTCTACTTCTACAACGGTCGCCAAGTAGGCCGTACAATTGCTGTTGACTAGCTTCCTTGCTCTCGCCGCCGATACCGTGGCGGCGAAATATGAGCTTCTACAAGCCCGTTAGACGAACTCTTCCTGGCCCGGCTCGCGAAATGTAATCACTTTACTTCTGCAGTGAATGGTCGCATAGTACTTCGAGAGCCAATCTATTCCTAGAATGACGTCGAAGTCTTTCAACTTTTTGAGCACCAACATACGGATGGGCATTATCCAATCGCCCAACCGCACCAGACAAGACGAACACTCCTTACGGACTAGAAAATCACGTCTGGGGCCCGATACTCTCTAAGTGCTTTTACTCTCTTGTAGTTCTATGTCATGCATGCGTGCAAATGACCTACTGATGAATGAATGTGTAGCACCTGTATCAAACATAGCCCTGGAGCGAACTCCGTTAATTAAAAACCATACCTGCGAGTACATGGCGATCCTTCACCTCAGCAGGTTCCTCGGCTTGAGTTTGGGCGGCGAACACCCGCCTGCTCGAAGCCGATCTCGTCGCCTCAGATTGGCGTGGTACCATCGCACGTCCAGCCGATGACGCAGCAGGTGGAACTCCTCCATAATGCGCCGGAGTCGCCGGAGCCGATGCGACCGAAGGGGCAGGCGAAGCCCTCACTGGACAGTAGCGGCTGATGTGGCGCGCCTGCCCACACGTGAAGCACTTCCCCTCCCGTTGATCACACATCCTCGGCTCGTGGTTCCCACCACAGATCGTGCACCGTTGTGGTCCGCAGCCCTTGGATTGCGTTTGCGGGTACTTCGGGGGCTTCCTTGACTTCGATTGAGCTCCCGAACCGCCTTGAGCCCGTTTCTTGCCACCGTCCTTCTCGAACACCTCTCGCTCCTCCCGGATGTGAGCGTTTCCTTGCTCCGCCCACAACGCTCTGTCGAGTACCTCCGCGAAGGTAGTGAGCTTCAGAATGTGCACCGCCCGGTAGATATCAGCCCGGAGCCCTCGCTCGAACTAATCGGCTCGATCCCTGTCATCCCGCACTATATCGAGGCCGCAGTCAATGATGTGAGAGAACTCCCGCTTATATTCCGCTATCGTGAGGCTACCTTGCTTCAACTTCTGAAATTGCTCTTGGAGCTTCTTCTTCTCGCTATCGGGGAAGTAGTTGACATAGAACAATCCCCGAAACTCCTCCCACGTCAACGGCGGAAGGTCGGAAGCTCGATTTCTCTTGATTCACTTCCACCAAACCTTCGCCGTTCGCTCCAAACAATGAGTGGCGAGGTAGACCTTGTCCTTCTCCAACGTGTAGAGGTCCTCGAACAAGGTCTCCATTGCGTCCACCCACGACTCAACCATCCATGGCTCGACCTTCTCTCCCTCGAAGGTCGGTGGATTGAACTTCCGGAACTTCTCAAGAGCCGCAAGTGCGCGCTCCCTCTCCGCCTCCAATGCCGTCGCATCGGGTGTCGTAGAACCCGATGCCGCCGGAAGAACGCTCACCGGCGGAGGACGTGCCGCCACTGGAACTGCCGCAATGCCCTCGCCCTCAGCCGCCGTAGGCGCACAAGCTGGAGGCGGGGGCGGATCATGGCCCTCAGTTGCAGCTGCAGTTGCCGCCGCAAAATGCCGCTCCATAAGCCCTTGGAGCTGCTCGAATCGACTCTCCTGGCGTTGTACAATGCCGGTCAATGCCGACACCTGCGCCCGTAGTTCTTGTACTTCACTAGATTCGGCTTCCTCGGGCACCTCAGGAGATGGTGCCGGAACGGACCTACGCACGTAGCGTCTTGGGGACATTGTTCCTGCAACGCAACAACCGGGTTAGTCATCTAACCCACTTAACTCCGTCGCATACACTATATTACGCAACTCAACTCCGCCATAAGCGGACGTACACCATTGTATTAGTCCTAACTCTTAGCGTCGTGTTGTCGGCCGCNACTTTGGTCAATTTGACTAAAGTTCGATATTTATTTTCCGAATTTTCGGTATATTACATACTTTCTCAGGACTTAGCCGATTTTTCGGCTGTCTCATCTTATACGCGTTCGGGGACCGGTCTCTCCCACCAGGGACCGGTCCCCGAGAGCTGAAAATCTGCAGTTTTGCAGAATTTGATTCTTTAGCTCTCGAAAACCTTCCACAACTCACTTTTGATCATTTTAACACTTTCGGACTCTCCGAAGTGTTCCATCCTCGCACTTTGGTCAATTTGGCTAAAGTTCGACTTTTATTTTCCGAATTTTCGGTATATTACAATATTGCTTATAGCATAGTAGTTTATTTTAGCATTCAATACATACTTTCATATCTGCAGTTTAATTCCAGTTGTTTAACACATGTACCGTACTCTTTTGGGCCTAGGGGCGCAATGTGCTGAGGTCAGTAATTGCCCACTGGGAACTATAAGTTATAGTTCTCACGCCCCCTGTTTCTTATTTCCTTTCAGAGCTTTCCACACCGGGCGAGGCTAGGGACCGCGAAAAGGGCATCGCCTCGAGCTAGCTCTTTTGTGAGGGACGCATCGATAGGTGGTCTACCTCTCATTGGTTTTATTTTGGAGAGGTTGAGAGTGTACTATGTATAGAGACCACCCATTTTGTATTTTGAGACAGATGATGTATTTGTGTCACGCCCCCGTCCCAATGCCGCTACCAATTTGGCACGGTTCGGGCGCGGCGGACGAACGCCGAATGGACAGCACCTCTCTTGTCCGCTCAAGGCTAAGCAACCAGATCATGTACAATTAAGCACCGAGGAAATTGCTTAAATAACATACATGATCAAATACGATGCACACAAGTACAACACATCTAAGAGCAAGAACCACAAGTAATGTACAAGTGTATAAAGAGAGAAATATCTAGCTATTATAACCATTCAATAGTTATATCATTTGATTACATTACATTTTCACCTTCCAAAATGTAAATACATGTTTTTCAAAATACATCCTGGCTCTCTAATATCTATCCAAAGTATACATGGTATCTAGTACACGAGGGTACTCTGATGCATAATGGAAAGCTACTAACTAACTCAATGATAATAATGCATGCAACAATTACTATCATGCTAGTATTATGTCATGAGCATATAAAGTGCATAGTAATGTAAACTACAACATACACTATGTCTACTCAAGGTAATAATGCAAGTCTACTATGCATTCCAAGTTTATTACCCAATCTACTTGGTTAACCCGTAGGTTAAACCCTCGACTCACTCTCAATCTCATAGGTGAGGAGAAGCTGCACTCGCACACCGAGACCGTCTGCGGGACAACTACGTCTGCCCCTAGTGAAGTTCTCCGGAGACTTGTGCCACGGTGGAGCAACCACCGATAGCGAAAACAGACTAGTGAGTATGATCCAATCCTCACAAGAGGATACCCTATTTACAAGGGTCAACGTGCCTCTGCTGCACAATATACAATGCATCCTAGATACTGGGATCTCTACTATCCCTAGAACTATGTCATGTTTACTACACTAGACTCGATGCCACTCGTTCGATCATTGTAGTAAGTTTTCTAGTTAGTTGACATGCCACTCATTCTTGTTTAGTGTTTTTACTACACTAGTTCAATGCCACTCTACTAGGCTATGTCCAAGTTCATCTCTTTTGCCACTATAGGATTCTTTGTCTCAAGACCGAATCCTCATGCCTCCCTAGTTCAAGTGTTAAGCCCATACCACTACACTACTAAGCATGCAAGGAATAGAAATATACTTCTACTAATCCTATAATGCACAATCCACATATGATGAATAAAATTAACTTAGACATAAAAAGAAACCCGAATACTTCGGGATGACACCCCCCACCTCTTGAGGGTATGGAGGCTCTAGAAATGCCCTCCAACGGACGTTACGACGAAGTCTCGGTCTTCTTGGTCCAAAATGATGCTCAATCGGCCTTATTTTGCCGATAGCTCTTGACCCACTTGACGAATGCTAAATCTGACTTCGCCTCCGCATTTAGGCACCTACCAATTAGGTTTACAAGGTCTCAAATGAGATCAATCTCATACTTTACCAAAAATCCTCTTTTGGAGCCCTAGAGTTCCCATCTTGCCATTTGCAATTTGGAACCCTAACTATAGCTTCAATCCACCAACTGTAACATACCACATCCCTCGTAAATCGTACCGAGTTCCGTCGAAATGAGCGGAGCGCGGAGTGGAACGAGTGGGTATAGGCCCTAAGTGCACTGGAGCCTATATGGAGTGCAAAGGGACCCGAGAGTGTGAGATTTCAAAATCTGGCTAAGTCCCAGATTTTGTGCTCTCGGGGACCGGTCCCTGAAGGAGAGATCGGTCCCCGTACGCGTAGCCTGCCAGGAATCCTGAGGCAACCGGTCCCTGGCAGTGAGACCGGTCCTCGGGAGACCGGTCCCTGAAGAAGAGACCGGTCCCTCGCTGCGCAGCCAGCCAAAAACCTGAAAATTTGGCTAAGTCCTGGAAACCCCACGTTCGTGAACCGGTCCTTGGTCGGGGAGACCGGTCCCCGACGGCGAAAATTGCCCAGTCTGGGCTGTGCACAGCATAGAAAGTGGAGGGGCCTAAGTGCAAATGTTACAACACAATATATGGCCCTAACTCTCTCACCCACAGCCATTTTTCCCCCTCTTCTCACCTTTTCTCTCTTTCTCTCTCTAGAACTCTTGCACTAGAGCTTGGAGAAGGTGGTGAAGAGCAAGAAGAAGGTGGATTTTGGTGCTTTGGTGGTTCTAGGAGCTCTCCAACAAGAAGGATCTTGGTGGAGCTTGGACTAGAGGCAAGTTCTTGCAAGATTTCCTCTAGAGTTTGGATTTTAGCCTAAGGGTTTGAAGCTTTGTGCTCCTTAGAGGTTTTAAAAGCTCTTTTGAGCCATGAACAACAAGGTACCCATGAGAGCTCAAGGTGCTCTCATGGTGAACCCTTGGAAGTTGAGTTAGAAGCCCTAGGGTTGGTTCCAAAAGCTTGGAAACCTTATTAGAATGCTTCCTAAGTGATTCTAAACTATCTTTTGCTTAGCAACAAGATCAATCTAGGTGGAAACCCTAGATGGCCTTGTTAGGGCTCAAATTTGAGGCTTTTGCCCTAGGATTTTTTTCGGAGACAAATTGACCCCGTAGAAACCTAATCGGGGTGTCCTAAACGCGTGGGACAACTCCGTTTGACGAAACAAAAATGTTAGAGTATGGTTTATATACAATGGGCCTAATTTGGCTCTATTTTGGGGTTGTAGGTCGCGGAGTGGCGATCGGTTGAGTGTGGAAATTATCGGAATAGCTTTCCTATACCTCACAAGGTGGGGGGTGCACGCCGGAATCACCGGATTCCTCATTATGTCTATTTTCACCTTTTCGAGCATACCTGTACATAGAACCATTCATGCATGTAGGGTTAAATTACATGTGAATATTGGTTGCCTTCATTACGTGTATTAATGTATTTGAATATAGAGAGTTATGGAACCATGATGGACATGTATAGTGGAACCCTAGAGATTGCATGATGTGAGGCATGGACTTGACAATAATAAACAAAGGTGACATGGAAATTAGAGACGAGATTGGCCTTGAGAACATGATTGTTAAACATAGATTTAACCATAGTGACATTGTGGCAAGATTGACTAGAAAGTGATATGAAAACATAGGTAGAAAATCTATCACAATAGTGGCATCGTGACATGTGGCTTAGTGTCCTCAAGTTGGGGATTTGATCGATACTCATGATAAGTCTTGGCTTGAGGGAGGTCGCTCCCCCTAAAGCGGTGTGTTTCCGAAAATCATCACCACAGGGAGCGCGGTCCTTGAAGATGGTCCCTCGGGTCTTGTAGTGCTTAGAGCCTCCCCGGTTAAAGAGATTTGGGTTATGAGTTATTGGGGTTAACAAGGTTAACCGGTAAGATTTGGTAAGAGCCAAAGCTTATTTATGATTTGAGCATGCATGCATTTTCCATTGTTGCATTGAGTATATGTATCCGCTGACTTCTTCCTTGCAGGCATAGTATTAGTTGCATTAGTATTGGTTACCTTCGTTCCTTTGAAATACTTATGCCTGGATAGACCTAGTGGGTAAGTCGGCGAGGTCGGATGCCGAACCCACTGGAAACTTCGTTGTAGTTCTCACACCACTAACCCAACAGGTCCTAGCACGAGCGGGGCGGCGGAGGACCGAGGCAAGGGTATAGTGTAACATACCAGATTTTGGTATAAAAATAAAAATAAATAAAAATAGTGTGAGAAACTATTTTTATTGGATTTGTAGGAGTAAAACATAAGTCAGAAGTGACTTGTGCTGAAATCGGAATGAAAACAGAAGATTTAGAATTTTCTGTTGGAAACGGGACAGATAAATTAGCGGAAAATGCAGTCTCAGAAAATTATGAAAATTGGAGGATAAGTCAAAAATATTTTTATGAGGCTAGATTTAATGTTTCATATTTTTCTGACACCCGTAGAGTGAGAAATAAAATCCGACAGCTATCTGATAAAGATTACAGTTCGGTACAATTTTCGGTGACCAAATGGGGTCAAAACTGAAAACTTAAAATATATTCTTACTCAGTACGTTAAACGAGCCTGCCTGTCAAATTTGAGCTCAAATGGACATTCAGAAGGGCTCCAACTGTTCCGAACTGCAAAAACTGCCTGAAGTGAATAGTGTTTTGGGGTGTTAATTATATAAGAAGACTTGTCTTCTTCTCCTTCAGCCGACCACCCCACACACACACCGCACGCACACATGGAGAGAGGAGAGAAACTCTCCTTTCTCTCTCTAGAGATCTCTCTCATCTCTCGCTCAAATTCGCGGCGTTTGCGGAGAAGATGCTCGCGAACGCGTTGGAGGCGACGGATCGAGCTTTCGTGCGTCCGTTGGAGCGGCGTGATTTCGTCGCGGCGTTCACATTGAGGTAAGCTTTTGGGATTTGGCTTAATCCTTAATGCTTAGTGTTCTAATAGCTTCTAATGAGCATTCTAAATATGTTTGCTCCATTTAATTTGGATTATTTGGAGATTAATTCATGTTAGGCTTAGAAAATGGGGTTTTGTAAAATATGAGGGTTTGATCTAATTTGACCCTCTGTAAACCTAATTGCTAGGTAAACGAACGCGTTGGCGAAGTCGGTTCGGCGATTCGTCGAGCCGTTGTGAAGTTATTAAAGAAACGGACGTTTAGGCTTCGTTTCCGCCTGGAGGGCCGAGGCGACATCGTAAACCCATGAAAACGGATTTGAAGCATCGTGGCACATAACCGAAGACCTTTAATTTTCGGATCGTGGATTGGAGGCCGTTCGGGTGGTCGCGCAAGAGATCGGGCAAAACCGAGTGCCGGGTGCCGCGGCAGGCCGATTGCAAGTGTCGACAAGCAATCGGAATGCGAAATGAGGTGGGTTGTATTTACCGAAGCGACTTGGTCGCCCCGTATGTCAAAGCGAAATATCGAATCTTGTTGATGCATATGTGTATGTGTATACGGGCATATTAGCATTGTATAAATGCATGTTAGTTGGTAATTTGCATATTAGTATGTATGCTTAGTAAAATACATGCTTGGGGCATTTAGCATTATGAGATTCATGTTGACATGTATTAGAGAACGTGAGCATATAANAAGTTCTTTTAGCAGCCTCGTGGATTTCCCTGGATGTTCCACCCACCACGAAGAGTTTGAGTAACTTGAAGAGAGATACGGATTACACAGTAAGTAAACTCGTACACATTTATATAACAACGTACGTAAAATCCCATTTCATTACTACTTTTATATTACTACGTACTAACACTCATGTTAAACGTATTATACTACTTACTCTTGATACACTTGCAGTTTTATGGGATACACATACGTACTCTCTTTTCACTCGTGGGTTTCACTCGTTTTCTTGTCTCACTGTGTTACTGTATCTAGCTCACCGTAAGCTATTTCAATTTCACTTTACTGTGAGCTCTATCACACTCCATTTCTTGGTTACATAACATTTCTTACTACTTTTACTATTACAAATTTCAATTTCATTACACCCCTCATTTCTTGCACTTCACGATCTCCATCGGTTTTCATTTCTTACATTTCATATATTAACGATCTCAATCGTTCTCATTACTTACGATTTCTTGTTACTAACGATCTCACCGTTGTTTTTCACTATTTTCTTGTGATCTCGATCACATTTCAGTTCTAACTTGAATATTTAGGAAACTTAATTCCTATACTAGTATGAACGATACTCAAGGCACGAGCTCCCGCCAGCGAGGGGAAGCCCGCTACGCGAGGCCTCAATACGTAGTGCCCAACCTCATTTGGGCTTCCTGCCAGGATCGCCCACTCAAGGACGCTACTACCTGAATTACACTTCGTTCAGTTACATTTTTAGACACCCGGTTCACTACCTGCGGCATAACGAAGCCAAATTAGGCTTATTTGGCCATAACTTTACATACACTTTTCGTAATGCTATTCCGAGTGCACCAACGTGTCGGAAATACCCCCAATTAGGTTTCTAGAGGGTCAATTGCGCTTAGAAATCCCCATGAGCATAAGCCCCAATTTGGTGTCCTAGCTCTAATACATATATCAAACCTAGGGTTTGATTTCAAAGAGAAGCAAAAGTAGCTTCATTATACTCTAAAAAGTCCATTAGAACCATTCTTAGCTCACTCCAAACTCTAGTTTGGATTTCACCATGAGAGGTGGGTTGAAGCTCACCTTTGAGCTTTTCTAGGTTTTGATCTCTAAAGAAGCAAAAGAAAGCTTCAAAACTCTTCAAACATTCCATTAAAACCCATTTTTAGGTCATTCAAAACTCATTTTAGCGTTTTACTATACTTGGGATCAAAGCTTAGCTCAAAGCTTTCCCAAAGTTGCTCCAAGGGGGAAGAAGAAGAGGTAGGCTTACTACTTGATCTTCTTCTTCACCTTCTTTTCCTTCTTTTCCTTCTTTTCTTTCTTTCTTCTTCTTCTCCTTTGCCTTCTAGAGAGAGAGAGGGAGAGAAGAGAGTGTGAGAGGGTGAGGAAATGAGAGAAATATCTCATTTGCCCTCATACATAGCTATTGGGTTGCCAAAATGCAAATAAACCCCTCAACTTTCACTTTAATACACTGCCCGAACTAGGCTGTTCGCGCAGGCGGGGACCGGTCTTTCCTTCAGGGACGAGTTCCCGAAGGCTCTCCCCGTGCAGCCAGAGCTGCTGCGCGCAGGGCAACCGGTCTCTCTCTGGGGGACCGGTCTCTCGGGGACCGGTCTCTTAGGCAGGGACCGGTTCCCGAGAGCTAGTTTCTCAGGATCTAGCCGATTTTTCGGCTATCTCATTTCATACGCGTTCGGGGACCGATCTCTCCCACCAGGGACCGGTCCCCGAGAGCTCAAATTCTGCAGTTTGCAGAATTTTGATTCTTTAGCTCTCGAAAACCTTCCACAACGCACTTTTACTCATTTTAACACCTTCGGACTTTTCGAAGTGTACCATCCTTGCACTTGGGTCAATTTGACTAAAGTTCGATATTTATTTTCCGAATTTTCGGTATATTACAGTATACATGCATCAACTTTACTTTGTTGATTTAGAGCTTCAAGTTATAAACAATCATGTATTTGGTGGATGACTAAATGTAAAGAGATATGATGGATGAATGGAATGTAATAGTTTTATTTACTTGTATTTAGTTTAAATCTAATCAAATATCATGTATGTTGTATATTTAGCTTAGAGCTTTCGCTTCCGTTGTTGCTTGCCTTCGAGCAAACCTTGTATTATATATGCAAATCTCTTGTTGATTGCTTATTTATACATGTTGTTAAAGCCTTGGGCGGACAGGGGAGGGTCTGTCCATTCGGCGTCTGTTGACGTGACTCGAACCGACCAAATTTGCGGGGATTGGGGCATGACAGATATAATGGTATTAGAGCAAAATGGAAGGAAGCAAAAGTCTAGGAATGACCTAGGAGCCTTAGGATTGGGAACCTTAAAGACTTAGCAAACGTGCAACGTGGACTTGGTAAATGCGAAAGTGAGTAATTGGGTTAATAGTAGCACTTCTCTAGAAGGAATTAGAGATGGATTCGGAGGCTTAATTGTTGTCTACTTAAGGGACTTTGTGGGGCGGCCGACCACATGACACCAAGAGTGGAAATGATTATGCTCGTTGCTTTCGCTTAATTGGGTAGTTATTTGGAACGTGTAAAGAGTCACGTGTTTCGAGTACTAATGTGTGTGTGCATTGCGTTTCAGGACGCGATGGCACCACCAAGGAGAGTTACTAGGTCCACACCGGCGGAGCCTCGGGAGGAGCCCGGGCAATCGGGGTCGGACGAAGTGCGCGAGTTGCGAGCCCAGGTAGCAGCTTTGGCCGGGGCTATGCGACAACATGGGGAGCAGATTGGACAGCTCCACGCGATGGTGGCTCAACAGGCGGCGGCGACGGCATCTGTACCTAGGGGTCCGCCTGCGCCCGCTGATCTTGTGGCGCCTGTGCCGGCAGTAGCGGCGATGCCGGTGACGATTGTTCCTCCTGCGGCATCGGGTTCATCGGTTCCTATACCCGATGAGCTTGGGACCGAGAGGGAATGGTCGTTGGCAGCCTTGACGACCTTCAAGCGATTCAACCCTCCTACCTTTAACGGCGACGTAAAGGATCCATGGTCGGTGGAGTCGTGGTTGGCCGCGATGGAGGCGTTATTCGAGGACCTCTAGACCCTCGAGAAGGATAAAGTTTACCTTGCGGCCCATTGCTTTGAGGGGTCGGCGAGGCTATGGTGGACACAAGCTAGGAAGAACTGCTCTTTGGACACCGCTTCCGCCACTTAGGAGACATTTCGGGAGATACTACTGTTGGAGTATTTCCCCGATAGCGACTAGCGGAAGATCAAGGAGGACTTTTGCAAGCTAAGACAAGGAACTCGATCGGTGCGGGAGTATGAGCGGGAGTTCACGCACTTGATTAATTGCGTGCCGGACTTGGTCCACGGTGATAGAGACCGAGCGGAGGTGTTCGAGCGTGGGTTGCGGCCGGAGATTTTCAAGATCGTTCATGCATTTCGGCTCAAGATCTATGAGGAAGTACTCGACCGCGTACTATGGGTCGAGGGTGGCAACGCCATTGCGCGGGATGAGCGCGAGGCTTACGAGCGAGAAAAGGAAAGGGAGAAGACCAAGAAGCGACCTGCTGGTGGGACGGCGGGTCAGTCGAGTTCTAAGCGACCCCCGCGACCTCAATGATCACAGTGGCGGGGTGGTAGGAGTCAGACTCAGAGCCGTACTACCTATCCATGTGTGATCTGCGGTGAAGACCATCAGGTTACCGCTTGCCCACAGCGAGAGGGGCAGTGTTTTCGGTGTGGCCAGGCGGGCCACATAGGCCGAGAGTGCCCAGGCGGCGCGTCCCCAGCTCCGTCAGCAGCCTCAGCTTTGTATGCACCCCGACAGCTTGCGGGACTACCACCCGCCGTATCCGCTGGATGATCGTCGGCGCCTCGTCAGCCGGAGGCTTCTCGAGCACCTAGTGGGCGGGTTTTTGCCACTCAGGTGGAGGAGCAGCCGATCATAGTTCCCGACGACGTGGTGGCAGGTATTATTCTGATCAGAGGCACTAGAGCTAGAGCCATATTTGATACGGGTGCATCTCATTCATTCATATTAGCATCATTTGCACAAGCTCATAACATAGAGATCACTCATAGCGAGGAGTATTGGTCGGTGAATACTCCCGAGCACTCGTTCGACGTTCACGATGAGTGCTTGGACTGCCCAGTGCAGATAGGTGATTGGATTATGCCGATCGACCTTCTAGTGCTAAGGGAAATGTGGGGCTTCGAGGTAATCTTGGGGATCAATTGGCTCTCCAAGTATTACGCGGTTATAGATTGTGAAAGGAGGGTGATCACGTTCCGTGAGCCTAACCAAGAGAAGTTAGTGTATCGGGCGTGCAAAGGCAAACGCTTCGCGGCGACCATATCGACGGTGAGGGCAAAGAGAATGATTAAGGGTGGTTGCAAGGCTTATTTGGCGACCATCGTAGACCCTCGAAAGGAATACCCGGAACTGAAAAGTATTCGAGTTGTGCGTGAGTGGATGTATTTCCGGCGGAGTTACCGGGATTGCCCCCGGATCAGGAAGTCGAGTTTGTCATTAACTCGATTCCCGGGGCGGCGCCAATTTCGAAGGCTCCATATAGGATGGCACCGGTGGAGCTAAAAGAATTGAAAGCCCAGTTGCAAGACTTGCTCGATAAAGGCTTAGTACGGCCGAGCGTGTCCCCGTGGAGAGCTCCAGTGCTATTTGTAAAGAAGAAGAACGGCACACTTCGACTCTGCGTTGACTATCGCGAGTTGAATAGAGTGACGATCAAGAACAAATACCTGTTGCCGAGAATTGATGACTTATTCGACCAATTGCAAGGGTCAAGGGTATATTCAAAGATTGATCTGCAGTCGGGGTATCATCAGTTGAAAATACGGCCCAAAGACGTGCACAAGACGGCGTACCGTACGCGATATGACCATTATGAGTTTACGGTCATGCCATTCGGGCTCACTAATGCCCCGGCGGCCTTTATGGACCTAATGAATCGAATCTTCCGTCCGCTATTGGACCGGTGCGTCGTGGTTTTCATTGACGAATATATTCTCGGACCGAAGAAGAACACGAGGAGCATCTAAGACTCGTATTGGAGATACTCCGGAAGGAAAAGCTTTATGCAAAACTAAAGAAATATGAGTTTTGGCTTTCGGAGGTCACTTTCTTGGGTCACGTTGTATCCGGAGATGGCATCTCGGTGGACCCAAAGAAAGTTGAGGCGATTAAAGATTGGCCTCGCCCGACAAGTGTGGCGGAAATTCGTAGCTTCTTGGGACTTGCGGGCTACTACCGGCGGTTCGTGGAGGGGTTTGCCAGGATAACAACTCCACTAACGCGCCTTACGCACAAAGGGGTAAAGTATGTTTGGAGTCCCGAGTGTGAGCGGAGCTTTGAGGAGCTAAAGAATAGACTGACATCTACTCCGGTGCTTGCTTTGCCGACGCCGGGAGAGAGTTATGTCGTATACAGTGATGCTTCATACATCGGTCTCGGGTGTGTCTTAATGCAAAACGGCCGAGTCATAGCTTATGCTTCGCGCCAGTTGAAGAGTTATGAAAAGAACTACCCGACTCACGATCTTGAGCTAGCGGCGGTTGTTTTCGCGCTAAAATTGTGGAGGCATTGCTTGTATGGGGAACATTGTGAGATCTACACAGACCATAAAAGTCTCAAATACTTGTTCACCCAGAAGGAGCTAAACTTGCGACAGCGACGGTGGTTAGAGTTGATCAAAGATTATGATGTCACGATTGTCTACCACCCCGGGAAAGTGAACGTCGTGGCCGATGCTTTAAGTAGAAGTCGGTGGAAAATTTGGCGACGGAAATTACACCTCAACCGGCTTTGCAAAAGGAGATGCAGCGGTTTGGACTAGAAGTTGTGGCGCCGGGAGTGCCGGCAACACTTGCCACTTTAGTTGTGCAGCCAACCTTGTTGGAGAAAATTAAAGGATTACAAACATCGGATGAATTTCTCCAAAAGGTGTGGGGCAAAGTTGAGAGCGGTAGTGCCGATGATTTTGGCATTGAAACCGACAGCGCACTACGATATCGGGATCGTTGGTGCATGCCCAAGGACGACGAACTTCGGAGGGCGATTATGCAAGAAGCGCATCAATCTCCCTATAGCATTCACCCGAGCGGCACCAAAATGTATCGAGACCTGAAGTTGCATTATTGGTGGCCGGGCATGAAGAAAGATATAGGAAAGTTTGTGGCGCAGTGTCTCACGTGCCAACAAGTGAAGGCGGAGCGTCGATTTCCAGCGGGAAAATTACAAAGTCTACCTATACCCGTATGGAAATGGGAAAACATCGCAATGGATTTTGTGACAGGATTGCCTAGGTCACAAGGTGGACATGACGCAATATGGGTAATTGTGGACCGGTTGACAAAATCGGCACACTTTTTGCCGATCCACACTACTTGGTCGGGAGAGACAAGTTAGCTCAAGTCTATATTGATGAGGTGGTGAGACTTCACGAGGTTCCGGTATCTATTGTGTCGGATCGGGACCCTAGGTTCATATCTCATTTTTGGAAGAGCTTACAAGATGCATTGGGTACGCGGCTCGACTTTAGTACGACATTCCATCCTCAAAGTGACGGTCAATCGGAAAAGACTATTCAAATACTTGAGGACATGCTTCGAGCGTGTGTGCTTGATTATAAAGGCGGATGGCACGATCACTTACCGATGGCGGAATTCGCATACAATAATAGCTATCAAGATAGCATTGCGATGGCGCCATTCGAGGCCCTGTATGGAAGGAAATGTCGCTCGCCAATACATTGGAGCGATGTGGGTGAGAAGCTAGTTCTTGGCCTGGAAGTGGTGCGGGAGGCGGAAGAAAAAGTTCGCCTTGCCCGACAAAGATTATCGACGGCGCAATCGAGGCACAAGAGTTATGCCGACAAGCGGCGAAAGGATATTGAGTTCGCGGTAGGAGACCGCGTATTTCTAAAAGTATCGCCGATGCGAGGAGTTAAGCGGTTCGGTGTTCGCGGGAAGCTAAGTCCCCGCTATATCGGACCCTTCGAGATTTTGGAGCGAGTTGGAGCGGTGGCCTACAAGTTGGCAATACCACCGAGGCTCGCGGGAGTACATGATGTATTTCATGTATCCCAACTCCGCAAGTATGTTTACGATCCAGATCATATTCTCTCATATATACCGATAGAGCTTCAAGAGGATATGACTTATGAGGAGTTCCCGGCGTATGTTGTCGATCGGGAGGTGCGAAAGCTTTGGAACCGCGAAATCCCGTATGTTAAAATTCATTGGTGCGAACATGACGACCGGGAAGAAACGTGGGAGCTCGAAAGCGAAATAAGGGAGCGTTATCCTCACCTCTTCGAGGATCTGAAGTGAGGTATGAAATCTAAATTTCAACCTTAGTAGTTTCGTGGACGAAACTAAATTAAGGGGTGGAGAATGTAAAATACCACATCCCTCGTAAATCGTGCCGAGTTCCGTCGAAATGAGCGGAGCGCGGAGTGGAACGAGTGGGTATAAGCCCTAAGTGCACTGGAGTGTAATACACTGGATCTTAGCAAATCGCAAGATTCGAGTGTTTGATCTGTGTTTGGAGCTTTCCCACAGTTTTTGGAGGGTCGTTGATAGTGTCCCGACCCCTGGCACGCATCCCGAGGATGTTGGAGTGGGACTTGGCACCAAAATTCCAAAATCGGAATTTTTGGACAGCTCTCGGGTAGCCTGCAGCAGGGCTTGTACCGGAACAAGACTGGCCTTGTACCGGTACAAGGGTTGATGGTTGTACCGGTACAGCCATCGGGCTTGTACCGGTACAGAGCCGCAGACCGCGCGACCCGAGCCTCGGGTTTGCAATTTCGTCGGCCTTGTACCGGTACAAGAGCCCGTGTACCGGTACAAGGAGGCAGATTTCGTGCAGAATGAAACTGCAGGGGGTTTTGTGCGTTTGTAGCCTTCTATTAGTAACCCCACGCCCCTAGGGCATCTCCTGAGCTTGGAACCTGCAGGGAGAAAGGTGAGGAAGCCCTCCACACCTTCCTTTGTGATTTTTTTGATTTTGGTTGGGGTTTTAAGAGATTAAACCATCCTTTTTGCTCCTTTTGCTTGTTGGAAGCTTTTCCACCATTGGAGCTTGATCTTGGAGCTTGGGGAGAGGGAGATCTCCACTCTGGGAGGATTTTGAACCTTGTTTGGAGCTTCTCAAAGGTTAGTAGCTCATCCTCTTCCTCTAAATTAGACATTTATTGAATTTCATGAGATTAAACCCTAGAATGAGGTTTTAGGGTTTATTTTGGGTATTTTGAATCTAGGGCTTTTGAAGCTAGATTGATTGGATTAGAGGCTTCCATTNTTTCATATCTGTACAAAGTAAATCATGATATTACTTGGGAACATGTAGGTATATATATCATCCATGACAAGATAAAGTCGCATTATAAATGCCATGTTTAATTGCAAGTTGTAGCTTAGTATCTTAATTATGCTTTCTTATATGCAATTTACTCGTTACTATTATTGTTGGGCTTACCCCCTTCTTTTCTTTTGGGGCCTAGTGGAGCAATGAGCTGAGGTCAGTAATTGCCCACTGGGAACTATAAATTATAGTTCTCACGCCCTCTTTTTCTCGATGTTTTTCAGAGCCTTCCACGCAGGGTGAGGCCAGGGATCGCTGGAAGGGAGTTGCTTCGAGCTAGCTTCCTTCGAGGACGAGTTGCTAGGTGGTCTACCTCTCGATATTTACTTTTTTGGCGAGAGGTTGAGGGTTTTGCCAGTGTATAGAGACCACCATTTTTGTACTAGAGACAGATATTGTACTACTTATGGTTTCTTTTATTGACTAGCTTTATTTCTTTACTTTGGTGTAGATGATAGAACTTTGCTTGCTCTGGTATCATTAGTTGCTAGTTATTTCACTTCTTTTATTTGTTCTATCTCCTGCTTTACTTCCGCTTTTATTGTAGACGCCTTATATGTGTAGACATATGGCGGGTCTGGGCACGCTACCGGGAGGGCCTTCGCCGGTCCCGGGGCGTGACATGAGCTATGGTTAGCAGAATTGAAAGTAGTATCGAATGAACTACTAGTTGGTTGCATAGTTGCATTATTGCATGATTTGCATATAGTATTGCATTATTACGTTTGTGAGGCAATGCATGATTTTATTCGTTGCATAATCAAGATATATATATCTATCTGTTTATTAAACTAACCTGCAGTTGCCTCCTTTGAACCTGTTGGTCGAGCATTTCCCTTGGGTGGCCGTACCCACTGGGAACCATCGAGTTGGTTCTTACCCCACGTGGTTTTGAGGTGTTATAGGTTCGCACGTGAGCGGCGCGGCGGCGCAAGGCGAGGGCGTAGCTCCATAGTTAGCGCCCTACTACCGAGACCAGAGATAGCGATACCCTGAGTCGGTCTTACTTAGGGATGTAAAGAATGAAAAGAATCAAGTTGCAATAATCATGTTAAATTGGATTGTATTTGGAAGTTAAGTGAAAGCTAATGTAAGAACCAATTGAGAATTGTGATGTAAAAATGTATGAATGTGAATGCTTGTAATAACATAGGATGTGTTATGTTGTTTGATACCTTCCATTATGCAATCTTGATTGAAATGTGTTCCTGGTTGGAACTTCGCACATTGTATTGATTGCTATGCCTTGAACGTACAGGGGAGACTCTGTCCGCAGTACAGGGGAAACCCTGTCCGTTCAGCGATCTGTCGGCGTGCCCAAAACCGACCAAATGGGCGAACTTGGGGCGTGACAGATAAGATGGTATCAGAGCATAAAAAGAACATAAAAAGAATAATAGAAAATGGTTTAGTTGGACCTAGGAAACCCTAGTATAGTAAACCATAGGAGATTAAGACTCGTGAGAGACGAGGACCTGTTTCTTTTGGCGAAAGGTTAATTTATTGGGTTGTGTCATAAACCTCTAAAACGGATGTTAGAGGTAGACTCAAGGTGAGGTTTATTCTCAACAGAGGGTGTTCATGTTGGGTGCACACAACATGAAGCCGAGTGATGAGAGTAGACGCCTTTGCGTGACTTTCGCTCTATTTGAGTCGGTATTAAGTGTTTCGTGTTCGACCTAGAAGGTCGAGGATTAATAAGGTTGTCGTGTTTTAGGGAGTAATAGCGCCGCGTAGGCGATCTTCTTTTAGATCGGCGCGGGATGGGCCAAGTGATGTCCCTGGGCAAATTGAGGCAAGTGGAGGCTTGGAACTTCGCGAGTTTTGGCGGCCCTTGTGACCTTTGAGAAGTTAACAGAATCCTCGTCGTGTTAGATCACTTTTGGTCAAATTGACCAAAGTGCGTCAAGAGAAGTAGTTGGACAAAGTCCAATTGACATTCCAATAATGTTGGAAGGGTTAGAATTGAGTTCTAAAAGAGTTAG
>NW_017890633.1:9501-11459 GCF_001540865.1 Ananas comosus | reverse complement strand
CTTCACTACTAACTCCCGATGTTACGTTGTCGGCCGCCAACGTAACCCTCCGCGAAGTTAGAAGCCATACACTCCGATCAAACTCTAACTTTTTAGAGTTGTCATAAACCCAATCATAATACTTTCGCTCACAAGTCAATTAGACCTCGTCTCTCACGAGCCTAATTCCTATAGTCCAACCGGCCTAAGGTTCGCTAGGTCCACTAAGACTCAACCCTAGGCTCTGATATCAAATTAATCTGTCACGCCCCGGGACCGGCGGAGGCCCTCCCGGTAGCGTGCCCAGACCCGCCATATGCCTACACATATAAGGCGTCTACAAGAAAAGCGAAAGTAAAAGCAAGAGATGGAACAAATAAAAGAAGTGAAATAACTAGCAACTAATGATATCAGAGCGAGTAAAGTACTAACATCTACATCAAGGTAGAGAAGTAAAGCTAGACAATAAAAGAAATCATAAGCAGTACAATATCTGTCACTAGTACAAAAATGGTGGTCTCTAGTACACTGGTAAAACTCTCAACCTCTCCAAAATAAAATACAACGAGAGGTAGACCACCTAGCAAATCGTCCTCGAAGGAAGCTAACTCGAAGCAACTCCCTTCTCGCGGTCCCTGGCCTCACCCTGCGTGGAAGGCTCTGAAAAACATCGAGAAAAAGAGGGCGTGAGAACTATAATTTATAGTTTCCAGTGGGCAATTACTGACCTCAGCTCCTGCTCCACTAGGCCCCAAAAACAAGGGTAAGTACAAGATAGTAATAGCAATAAGAAAGCATAAATGAAGTGCTAACCCATATGTCTCAAGTAAGAATGATGCCATGTGATGTACATCTACGCTATCATAAGATAATATGTCAATGTATAAGGGTGAACTCTATCCAAACAACTGAGTATACTACGATGCAATAATGAAACCGGCAAGTATACTAAATGTACCAATGCTATATCATGAGCGTGTCCAAGTAATCCAACTACTAATCCTATCTAGTAGTGATTGTTCGTATTCAACACCGTGTCGATTTCCATTTCCAATTTAAGGACCTACCCAAGGTAATCCAGCTTGTGCCGCCTAAGTGCCTGTGGTAGCCCAACATCCCCACTCTTGGAATGTGTCTGTCCCACTCGACCCCGTAGGCTTCTCAATACCGCACGAGCGAACATAGGTCGCGTAGGCTAACTCCGGAGTGCCGTCTTGTAGGGAGCGACCCTCACAAGCATGTGCGAATGAGCACAAATGGCAAGCAAGCAAAGTCCAAGTCTCAAGTATCCAATCCTCATGTCTCTAACATGGTATAGTCACTAGCATCCTGAAGATCTAGTTTAAGTCACAATGTGAAGTTTCAACATTTGCTACGCCTAGTGCCCCTTGATGACACTTAGGCAATTTGATGTTCAACATGTATTCCAAATCCCTCAATGGCCCTATCCACTAGGTTCTCACATGTCCCGAGCTCAATGCCGCTTGATGACATTAGCTCCCTAGTTCACATACCTTTTAAATAGCAATCTTGTCAACTCTCATGTCACAATAAACTTAGGTTTAAATGCATGAATCCAATCTTATTTGCATTATAGGAGCATGAAACCACATCTCGTATAGAATGCTAAGTGCAACCATAGGCCAACCAAGCTACTCTCTACTACATAGAGGTCCAAAATTTCATCATATATAACATAGGCTTTTTAAGCATTCTAAAATTCACAATAAATACATACAATAAGAATATGCATGCTTTTCCATTTAACGATACTTAATTAAGTACAAATGAGAATTTCTCATTGTGTGGCTAGGTCAAACCCACCGAACCGTCGCGTAGGGTCTCGATTCGCCGAACAAAGTTGTCCCCGAGTCTCAAAATACCCTAAAAGTGATCAGCGAAGAGATACGAGGGCATTACGACCATCTTATATTATCAAACATTAACCTAGAAGCAAAAAGGGCCAAAACTAACCTCAA
>NW_017890633.1:0-8934 GCF_001540865.1 Ananas comosus | reverse complement strand
GTGGGATGGGCATCCATGGCCCGGCGACAGTGAGCGTCGACTGACGCGGACGGGTTACCCGGGTCCGAGGTTTCAGGTGTTTGCCAAGTCCGTGCCCAGCAGGGGTTCGTGATGGGCGGTAGCAGCAGGATGTGCTGTACGAGATGTCTCAGTGTGCATAGTGATGGCCGATGATACGTGGATTACGCTCAGTGGTCAGGGTGCTCACTAGGTACCGTGCGAAGTGTGGCTCGTTACGACATTGTGTGACATGGAAACGTTTAACGCTCCAAGCTCGTAAACCCACATAAAGCTCGAAAAGGTGTGAACCACCTCCCAACATCTTACAAAAGGCTGGATTTTTCAAGCTTTTAGCCTTAAGACCTATTCAGGACTCTCAAAAATGAGAACCCCTGGCCAGGGACCTTCCTCTCTGGCCAGGGGGTCACTCGTCATGACGCCGTCGGAACTCCGTTGGCCAGGGACCGCCCGCTCTGGCCAGGGGCTCGCGCAGATGCGTCACTCTCTGGCCAGGGCGCGTCCCTCTCTGGCCAAGGGCTTGCGACCAAAAAGCCCAAGCGTCGCTCTCTGGCCAGGGACGACCCCTCTCTGGCCAGGAGTTCTGGTCAGGACGGTAGTCCGAGTTTAGGCCCGGGAGCGTGGAATGCCACGTGATAAATTGTGTGACCGATGGTACACCGAGTATGGTTGTGACCCAACCCAAGGACTTGACGTGGTTTGGGGTCTTAGTTGCTCCTGGTTGGAGTGTGTGCGAATTCCCAAGTGAGAATTTCGCCCGATCATGATTGGGTTTGCATTTGCGAGCGAGAAACGCTGCGTATTGAGACAGGTTTAGGTGGTAGGCCTACGTAGGATTGGTGGCCTTTGGTCCACCTGTGTAGATCGAAGAGAGCGATTTGGCGGATAGCCTTATCGAGGAATTCGACTCGAATTCACGAACGAAGCGCTCATGTGAGCTCGTTGTGGAAATAGTTTGATGTTAATCATGGCATGTGGTATCAGATGATGAAGTACTCCTTGTGAAACATCAAACTAGTGGAAAGCCACGTGATGTTGGAGACTATTCTCGTAAGCGAACTAAGGCTTGAGAGGTGCCGAAGTGGGCAATCTCACGTTAAAGTTAAGGGTCAGTGCAAAATTAGAGCACTCGCGACGGAGCGACGCACCGGTGATATTGCTCCTAAGCAATGCCGGTGATCGAATTGGAATGTATTCCCAAAAGGGAAGGCCAGTGCAAAGAAGAGTTCTTTGCATACCGAATGGCCAGTGGTGTTGGAGCGCGTAGAGTCGTCGAGTATCGACTTGCGCTGCCTTTATGACTTGCAAGACCCGTGATGCACTTTTGTATCACATTTTGCAAATGTGTTTAGGATTAAACCCACGTCCTTCAGTAGGAGCCGCTTCTGGAACCACGATAGTGTGAAGCCACTCTGGAGTGAGAGAATGAGTCGGTACCCTTAATTGCTCGCGGAGCTGAATTGAGGCATGGTTTGAATTTCGCGGACGAAATTCTTTTAAGGGGTGGAGAATGTAACATATCAGATTTTGGTATAAAAATAAAAATAAATAAAAATAGTGTGAGAAACTATTTTTATTGAATTTTTAGGAGTAAAACATAAGTCAGAAGTGACTTATGCTGAAATCGGAATGAAAACAGAAGATTTAGAATTTTCTGTTTGAAACGGGACAGATAAATTAGCGGAAAATGCACAGTCTCAGAAAATTATGAAAATTGGAGGATAAGTCAAAAGTATTTTTATGAGGCTAGATTTAATGTTTCATATTTTTCTAACACCCGTAGAGTGAGAAATAAAATCCGACAGCTATCTGATAAAGATTACAGTTCGGTACAGTTTTCAGTGACCAAATGGGGTCGAAACTCAAAACTTAAAATATATTCTTACTCAGTACGTTAAACGAGCCTGCTTGTGAAATTTGACCTCAAATGGACATTCAGAAGGGCTCCAACTGTTCCGAACTGCAAAAACTGCCAGAAGTGAATAGTGTTTTGGGGTGTTAATTATATAAGAAGACTTGTCTTCTTCTCCTTCAGCCGACCACCCCACACACACACAGCACGCACACATGGAGTGTAATATACCGAAAATTTGGAAAATAAATATCGAACTTTAGTCAAATTGACCAAAGTGCGAGGACGGTACACTTCGAAAAGTCCGAAGGTGCTAAAATGATCGAAAGTGAGTTGTGGAAGGTTTTCGAGAGCTAAAGAATCAAATTCTGCAAAACTGCAGATTTTCAGCTCTCTGGGACCGTCCCTAAAGGGAGAGACCGTCCAACAAGTACTGAAATGAGATACAGCCGAAAAATCGCTAAGTCCGGAAATAGCTCTCGGAAGCACCGCCGAATCTCTGCTGAGAGAGCCGCCCCAGAGACCGGTCCCACTAAGAAGACCGGTGCCTGCGCGCAGCCAACTACTGGCTGCGCAGGTGTGGACGTTCGGGAACCGGTCCCTGCTCGGGAGGTACCGGTCTCTGCTGCCGCGTATATGCCAGTTCCGGGCAGTGTAATTAAAGTGAAAAGTTGAGGTATTATTATGCATTTTGGCAACCCATTGAGGCATTTTAGGGGGCTGAGGGGATTCTTCTCTTCATTTCTCCCCTCGTCACACTCTCTTTCTCTTCCCTCGTCCCCTCTCTCTAAGAAGACAAAGGAGAAAAATGAAGAAAGGAAAAAAGAAGGAAAAGAAGGAGACGGAAGTAAGAAAAAGATCGTAAAAGAGACACAAGAGCCTTCCATCTTGCTTCTCTCCTAGTGCAAGTTAGCAAGCTTGAGTAATTCAGCTTTGCCCCTTTTCATGATTATCCCAATAGGGTGTACCTAGAATTGATTTTTATGGAGCTTTAGGACACACGTCTTTTGAAGCTTTCCTTTTCGTCTTCTTTAGAGATCAAATATGGTGTGAGCCTGCAAGGTGAGCTTCAACCCACGGCTCCAAATGGTGAATCCAACTAGGTTTGAGTGAGCTAAGAATGGTTATAAAGATTATTTAAGAGTATATGAAGCTAACTTTGCTCTCTTAGCAGATCAAAACCCCTTCAAGTTTGATTACATTGTGTTTAGAGGTAGGGACCAATTGGGCCTGGTTTGCTTCATGAGGGTTTCTAGAGTGAGTCAATTGACCTCCGAAAAAACTCTAATTGGGTACTTCCACGACGCGTTTGGTGCGCCGATCGGAATTATCATCTTCGAAAAGTAGAATGAAAAGTTATGGCACAAATGGCCTATAGGACTTCGTTTTGCCGAGCAGTCAAAGAACATGGCATTCTAAAAACACTAAAGGAAAATCATCGTGAGCAACCTAAAGAGACGCTACAAGAAGATGGTGTCTTCTCTAACCCATGTGAATATTCTCCGTCTCTATGCCTTAGATTGGGGTCATTCCTTGAGCATCATTTATATGCTATTGTTGCATGCTCATTTTAGGTAAGTGAATGAAAAAGAATGTGAGTGATGCCATGATGTGTGAGTACAACTTGGCATACTGGTGATGGTTAAGAACGCTATGAAATAAAAAAAGCCCTAGATTTATGCTTGAGGGGAAAATGTTGAGTACCAAAGTGAGCGAAAGAACAGAGTGCGCACGCTGACTATATGATACGAGTGGCATTTGAAAATATAAAAGTAAAGAGACATCTAAGAGTTAGTTGATGTATAAGAACGCAAAGTGGATGTAAATGCAATAAAGAATAGATAATGACAATGTAAAAGTTAAAATAATGTGGGCGCAATAAGAACTGAGACAAGTAAAGACAAGAATGTAGAGTTAGCAAGAGTAATGAAAAATGTATAAGAATGTGATTGCATAGTTGCACATACAAGGATGTAACGACACTAAGACGCTAGTGTAAAGTTCAAGATGACTATAATCCTTTGAGTCAAAGAATATATAGATGCTTGCTGTTTGAGCTTCCGGTGGCTCGAGGGCGGTTCGCTCTCCCCTGCGGCGATGCGTCCGAGATTTATATGCAATCCGTTGCGAGTAGACCCGTAAGGACGTTCCTAGCTGTGAGTACCTGCGATGATGACTAACCGTGAGGCAAGTTAATTGGGCGCAGACCGCGCGGTTAGCCTTCCTGATTAAAGCAGCAAAGAATCAAAGAAATAAAGAACAAAGAGTAAAGTGAAAGAATAAAGAAATGCATAATCTGCATCTTATAATGTTGGAGCATATTCGTTGTTTTGTTCAGGCATAATTACGATCATGTTAATAGATTGTTTAGCCATATTTCAGCTATCGGCTTTCTATTATGCACTGAGTAAGTCGCTATGGGAAAGTCGTGATGTGAGAGCCGAACGCCACTGGGGGAACTTTGTTTGTAGTTCTCACTCAATATTTCACAAGAGCGGGACCGAGGCCGAGCGCGGCTGATGCGATGACCGCGTAAAGGTATCGCGCCTATAGTCAGAGGCCACGCAATGTTGGTTACATTGTAGCAAACACCCTTTTTATCATCTTTTTTACTTATATTACGATGTAAAAGAAAAGAATGTATAAGCTACCTTTGAGGTAATGATGTAAAAAAGAAATGATTGAAATATGTAAGAACAGAAGAATCCTTAAATGTCCAAGAAATGGATGCTGTATATGATTGCTAAATGAATCAATAATTACTTGTGAATGTTTTAGTTTTCGCTTTCTTTCACCTTAATGTATTGGCTTACCCCATGTGTCAAGCGTTTGTGTATGTTTCCGCTAGTGAACTTCTTATTGAAATTGACATAGTGATCGAGCCTTGGCGGATGGGGAACTCTTCCGTTCGGCGTCTGTTTGACGTGCTCAGGGTCGGGCCAAAATTGGCATCGGTCGTGGGCGCGACAGATTAAGTGTGTATCAGAGGCCATATGAAAAGAATAGAATGGACCTAGAGCTCTATAGGAATTGAAGGCCTTAAGGATCTAGAAACGTGATTGACGTGGATCAAGTTAGCCGAAAGCCATGTGACGTTGGGTAATTGGCACTCTCTAATTGACTTAGAGGCTAAGTTTATTTTCGTTATCCCTGCACTTCTAAGTGTTGTGGTCGGGCGGCGCGACCGACGACATGACGCTCGGTCAGATGAATGTCCATGTTGCTTTAGCCAATTGGGTATAGTAGAGTAAAGTTGTCAAAGTGACTAATAATGTGAGTTGGCTTTCTTTTCAGAAGCAAGCACCAATCGACGTCGAATCCAGGCAAAGTCGATGCGCGGAGGAAGCGAATGCGGTGCCCGAGCAATCCGGAGTGCAAGTGGCGACGGATAAGCTTCGGGAGCAAATGGCGGCTTAATTTGCTGTAGTGCGGCCATCCAGCAAGCGGAGTCTGTTCAACGCCAAGGGGGCAAATTCAGTGGCTCCAGGAAGACCTTGAGCGGCACAGCAGGCGCGGCGGCCCAGGCGGCACGACATGTCGCCGCTCCGCTGCGTAGTCGCAGAGCGTGGACGAGGGAGCGCCGCAGCGGCGCTAGTCTCCAGTCATCGGTAGTACGGCCGGTCGTAAAGCTCGATCCGATAGCGCGCATGAGTCCGATGTGCGGACGAGAGTCGGCACATTGGCGGGCTCTCAATTCACTCAATGAATTCGACACGCACCCTACCTTCGAGGTGGCGGTTTGGTGAGGCCGGCTATCGTGAGTCGTTGATCGACCTCCAATGGAGACGCTCTTCGAGATTTGATACCCTTGAGAAAAGGATAAGTGTATCTCCGCACTCTTGTCTAGAGAAAGCGGAAAGGTGTGGTGGAAGCGAGTGAAGCGGATTACGTCCTATCGATCTTCTTCGCTTATGCTTTGGAAGAGTTCAAGAGGAGCGGTGTTGGCGAACTTACTTCCCCGACACGTGAAGCGGGAGCTACAGAGAAAGTCCCAGAGTTAAACAAGGCGATCGATCGGTGAACGTACGCAACAAGAATTCCTCACAGTTATAAGATTGCGTTCCAGGAGCTTGTTCCGTGATGATCGACGAACCGGGCGGATTGGTCTTTGCGAGGACTTCCAACCCCGATTTTTGAGATAGGGCAAATCTTTGAAAGCTGTCGACCTTTTGCGCGAGGTGCTTCGATAGAGCTTTGTGGGCGGAGCAACGGTAGCGCAATGTACGTGAGGAGCGAGAATCTAATGGCCGAGTCCAGGACCAAAGGCAAGAGAGACGGCGTGGTGCGGGGGCCGGCAAATGCTAAAAACCTCCTCGTATCAACCGACAGCAGCAGGAATTGGAGCACGCTCCGTGTTTACTAGTGCGGAGAAGTTCACGAAGGTGACAATTGCCCAGCAGCGCGATGCAAGTGCTTTTCAAAGTGGGCCAACCTGACATGTCATCCGGAGTGCCTCGTCGTGAATCTGTCGTGCTACTGCCGACCGGCGGCTTCCGACCACCGTCTAACGCCCGAACAGTTGCGGGTTACCACTCAGCGAATGTCGCGGCCGCGAATGCTCAACTCGCGTCAACCGAGGGACCTCGAGAGCGCCTAGGTCCGAGTCTTTGCAGCCTCATGGAGGAGCAAACAACCTGCAGGCATCCCCACGACGTCGTGCAGGTAATAAATTGAAAAAGCACTAGAGCTTAGAGCAGTGTTGACACAAGGCGCATCTCATTCGTTCATTAGCACTTCATTGCTAAAACTCATGGCATAGAGATGGTATAATGAGGATATCGGTGAGGGGTGAACGTCCTCAGAAACATTCCTTCAGTGTCCATACGAATGTTTGGCGTCTCCAGTGCAAATAGTGAATTGGATTATGGCCGATCGATTCTGGCTTAAGTGCTCAGATCAATGTGGGATTCAGACTTATCTTTGGGGACCAAACTGCGCTCTTCCAATTCTATACTATGGCGGTGAAGAGTTGTGAAGCAAGGTGATCACTTCGTGAGAACTCATGCAAAGATTATATACAAGCGTGCAAAAGTAGGCGGCTTCGCGGCGACATATCGCAGTGAGTGCGAAGAAAATGATCAAGGGTGGATGAAGGCCATTTGGCCAACCATGGTTGATGCCTAGGGAGCACCAACTCCTTGGAAGGTGTCCGGGTTGCGTGTGAGTTCCAGGATGTGGTTCCGTGCGGAAGTAACGGAATGCCACCGGACCGGGAATCGAGTTCGTCATTGTACTAATTCCGGCGGAACCAGTTCTCGAAGGTCCGTATAGAATGCAGCGGTGGATTTAAAGGAAGCTAAAAGGTCAATTCAAGACTTGCTCGATAAGGGCTTCGTGAGGGCCGAGTTGTCATTCATGGGGAGTCTCCGGTGCTATTTGTAAAGAAAAGGATGGTCATACACTTCACTCTGCGTGATTACCGCGAGTTGAATAAAAGTACAGATAAAAACAAGTACCGTTGCCGAAGGATTGATGCTCTATTCGATTCATTGCTAAGGTCCCAGGTGATTCCGAAGATTGATCTCGCAATCGGTATCATCAATTAAAGATGAGGCCGAAGGATGTGCACAAAACGACGTACGACGCGCTTAACATGAGCCATATGAGTTCAGCGGTTCGTTTGGGCTACTTAATGCCCCGGAGCGTTTATGGACTTGATGAATCGAGTCTTTAGCCGTATGTCTGGATCGAGCGTCGTGGTGTCTTATAGACGGACGTGTTGGTCTAATTCGATAAACGCGAAGAGAGCATGAAGAGCATCTTGAGGCGGTGATTGCAAATATCTCTACAAAGAAGCTCTTCAAAGTTAAAGAAGTGTGACTTCTGGCTAAAGGAGGTCACAACTTCTTTAGGGTCATTGTGGTATGGCAACGGCGTTTCGGTAGACGCCGAAGAAATGGAGGCGATCAAAGGAATGCGCTCACGACGAATGTAGCGAGATCCGCACGTTTTTCTTGACTCGGCGGCTCTATTCGCGGATTCGTGGAGTGGTTTGCCAAATAAACCGACTCCATCTAAGCTGCGCCTCACGCATTAAAGGCAAGTATAATAACTGTGGAGCGACGATTGGTATCGAGCTCGAGAGTTCGAAGAACAGGTTACTTCGAGCCCCGTCGCTTGCTTGCCGACTCCGGGAGCAAGACTTTTGTATGTATAGTGAGCCCTCTTATGTTTGTCTCAGGTGTGTATTAATGCAAAAATGGCGAGTTATTGCATACGCATCGCCCAATTGAAGAGCCTATGAGAAAACTAAACCCGATTCACGACCTCGAGTTAGCCGGGTGATCATTCGCGCTAAAGCTTTGGAGGCAATTACTGTATGGTAACATTGGAGGTATAATACCGATCAAAGAGCCTAAAGTACTTTGTTCCACACACCAGAAGGAGTGAATATGCACAGCGCGGTGGTTAGACGTGCAAATGGATATGATGGCACCATATTACCACGGTCCCGGAAAAGCCATGTCGTGGCCGATGCTCTAACTTGAAAATCGCGGAGAACTAGCGACGGCAATTACGGCCTCAAACCGTATTAGCAAAAGAAATGCAAGAGATTTGTTGGAAGTGGTAGCCCGGGAGTGCCGCGCTACTTGGCTCGCATTAGTTGTGCAAACCGACCCCCTTATGTCGAGAGATTAAAGAGTTAGCAAGCTTCGACCTATCTCGCAAAAGGTTGAGGTGATGTTAGAAACGTAAGCGAGATTTATGTTGGAGCGATGCTCACTTACGATTTCGAATCGATGGTGTGTGCCCAAGATGATGAGTTACGAAGGCGTTATGCAATGAAGGCGCATTCAATCTCCCTATAGTATACACCCCGGCGGCGCTAAAAATGTATAAGGACTTGATAGCGAGAGCACTATGGTGTCCGGTATGAAAAGAGATATTATGGGAGTTCGTGGCGCAAATGTCTAACGTGCCAACAAGTTAAAGCAGAGCGCCGATATTCCGCGGAAACTAAAAGTCTACCAATCCCGTTTGGAAATGGGAAAACATAGCGATGTCGACTTTAGTTACTGGGTTTGGCTTTCGATCACAACAGACATGATGCCGATATGTGAGAG
>NW_017890632.1:28967-42587 GCF_001540865.1 Ananas comosus | reverse complement strand
GCAGAGTCTCCTTTGTATTTGTACGGCGTACCAACGGATACAACAGGATCTCAACCACAACCTACATTTACCAATCAACAACCAAAGCATGATATGCATTTCCATACAGCTAACAATCCTTAGAATGATGCATGCCTCTAAGCACTCCTTAGGCGCTGGATGATGCAATGCACAATACAACAAACATCCTATTTAAAAGTGCTCCCGACACGGAAGTTTTGTTTTTAAACTCTAATTCATTTATTCATAAAAACCATTCGAAAACCTTTTTAAAACTGTTTTCCACACGGAAACTCTATTTTGAAAACCGACTACCTCGAGGGGTAGAAAACCACGATGCATAACTACAAGAAAACCAAATCTCCACAGAACCAAAACCACAGATCGAAAACTCCAATCTCATGTATAAAAGAAACCAACACCACAGCTCACATACATTCAAGCATACATAAGATCAACTAACTGAACTATTATTAAGAAAACTACTAAGTGCGGAAAAGAAATAACCAGGGTGACGGTCGCTACTGCCGTCTAACTAGATCGTCCTCTCGTTGAGCCCAAAATCCAACTCCTCGTCTTTGCCACCTGGGGGGGAAAGGGGGGTGAGAAACCGCAACCATGGTTTTCTCAGTGGGTACGACAGAGCCACGAAGGCAAGTCGTAATCACCGGAAACCAAAGGAGATAGATAAACAAGTATATATCTGTAAGCTGATATGAAATAGGACTACAGTAGCTACAACAGATAAATAGGAAGCAATAAATAAACCTGCTACTGTATAGAAAATAATGCAAAGAATGCCTCAATGTACTGAACCAGAAACTGTACCCAATCTGTGCCTGCTGTATCGGTCCGCAGACCTCAAGCGCTGCCTGTCACTAACTGCACCGACCTGATCCATCCGCCCCGCAGGACGACCTATCCGGATAAGTATACCTCCGATCGGTGGCCAAACCGATCCGGTGTCATGAATACCCCCAAGTGCTGTGACTAAGTCATGCTGGTATGCTCAAACAAAAACAAACCCGGCTAAAGCCGGTGCCTAGGCCGAAGCCAACAACGAGGGCGTACAATGCCAAACTGAAATAGAAGCTAGGGCGTACAACGCCGAATCTCGATCAACCAGATCGGAACACACGACAAGAGAGTCGATTTGTTGCCTGGACCCAAGGTCCACAGAGATACTGAAATACAAATGCAACCTGCTCTACATGTCTATCAGTCACTAACCAATGCAGTCAACGAAATACGATAGCCAAACGATAACCAAACAACTAACATGTAGAGCTAATATACTGGAATAGAAAAACAAGAGAATGAGGTGAAACGCTCTCACCGACTACCAGCTCGAAGCACCCACCTGTCACTGTCGCGTCGGAACACTGGGTACGCACAGAGTCTACCGGACCTAAGAAGATCCACCAAGTCAGTATCCAAACCACTAACCCAAAGCACGAGACTCACAAACCCCCACACAAGATCCCCGTAATCGGTTTCCCAAAACCGATTACCGTAACTCACCGGAAGTCCCGAAAACTACACCGGGACGTCGTCGGGACCCACTAAGTGTCCCGAACTCACCGACTCGTACCACGAATCACCCGCTGCCCCAAAACATTCCAATTTGGATGCCTGGGCAGCGAACACGAGGTAACACAACCATACGATCATCGCCGGATAATCGTACGAATCCGGGTTTCCGGAAGTGTCTATTTCGACACCGGAACCCTCCGTCGCTCACCTATCATCATCGAACCCACAAAATGACGATGGTGACCAGCCAACAAGGCTCAGCGACAAAACACGAAGCAACCAAACACCGTCGGAAAGAATCCGAACCGAAACCGCGTTCTTTCGGTGAATTTCGCCGAAAAACGCACTGAAATCGACCTACCGATTTCCGCGAAAGCTAACGGACCATGGACAATCAGTCCAGCGGTCAATACGAACTCCCACACACTGCCCACAGTAGCCACGCAAAGCACAATTGCATAAAAGACCCTCTAATTACATAAAATATCATCATTTTATGTAATTTGAGCGATCAAGCGGCTCGTTCACGCAAACCGAGGACTTTCGACGTCCGCAGAGACACGTACTGACAGGTCTCGACGTACCGGAGTCTGTGCTCATGATCCGGAGCACAGCGGCTCGCTGTGGGAAGCGCGGGGGCAACCCGAAGGTTCAGCGAATAGCGCGCAGTCAGGGAAGATCGCGCCGAACAGAACTAACCGGACACTTCTGATCCAAGGGAAGGTGAGCATTGTGATCAGCACCGACCAACGATCACCGTGCTCACCTCCGGAGGCATCAGGACAGCCTCGGATCGCCGGATAAGCGTGCGCAAGCCCAAAACAGCAGCCAAAAAGGCTGAAACAAAGCGACATCGCCAAAACAGCGGAACGGAGTCTCCCCGACAGAAACTAAGGTGAGCACGATGATCAGAAACTTGCCAGGATCATCGTGCTCCCTTCCGTAGAGATCGGGGAAGCTCGGGAAGCCCAGAACAAGAAACCCACTCAAATAAGCCCTATTTCGAGCTTGGCCGGAGCAACCTTGCTCCGGCCGGCCTCCGGCGGCACGGCGGCGCGCGCGGGGCCCTGAGTCGGGTGAGGGGGAGGTGAGGAACTCCGTGCTCACCTCGGGAGGCGGCTGGAAGCGGCGGCGGCGGCGGCGGAGCAAACCGAGCCCGCACAAGATCGGGCTCGGGTTCCAGGAGTTGCTGCGGCCACGGCGGCGGCCGGGGAGCTCCGGGACGGCGGAGGCGGGCTGCAAGAGGTCGGGGAAGGGCGGCACAGGTGGCTCAGGGCGGCGGCGGCGCGAGGAAGGGGCCGCACACAGCTCTCGGCCTGGGCTCGGGCTGGGCGGCTGCAGCCGGCCGAGGCGGCGGCGGCGGCGCGCTGGGACGGCGGCGACCGGCGGGAAGGGGTGCCGGGGCTCCGTGGACGTCGGCGGGAGGGATACCAGGCGGCGGCGGCGCGCTGGTGGCTGTGGCAACCCGGCTCGGCCAGGCTCGGCCTGGGTTGCAGCAGACCGCAGGAGCAGCAGCGGCGGCACCCGGCGATGGCGGCGGTCGGCGGGGGAGGTCGCAGGAGCACGATGCGATCCCGGGGGAGGGTCTGCAGGAGGCGCAGCTCCGGGCCTTCACACAACCCGAGAGGAGAGAGGGAGAGAGAAAGAGAGGGAGAGAGAGAGAAGTGGTGGCTGCGGCGGCGGTTGGCCGGCCGGGGCTCAGTCGGCGGCGGCCTGGGCGCGTGCAGCAGGTGCAGGGGAAGGAGAGGGAGGCGGCTGGGTGGTTGACTAGGGCTAGGTTAGGGTTAGGTGAAACAAAACCCTAGAAAACAACTATATAAACAAGGTACAACTTGCAAGAAAGCCCCTCAAACATCAGAATTTCAATCCGAGTCTCTCACAGTACGACTAAAACGCATGAACGCCCCTCCACGTGCGATCCCTCGCGAAACGGTACATAAAATATCGCGACTTTCGCGAAAATACCATTTTGCCACTACCGACCTTTCCTCGATCAACGCGCGATCTCCGCAGATCCGTCCGTCAGATTTGCGAACGGATTGCACCGGTGCGATCAGCACCTCGGAGACAACAAAATTACAACTTCGTTTCGTCTAGATCGACCACGGATTCACGACAAAATCCAACCCTTCTACCAATAGAAGAAATCACACAAAAATACATATAAAACACGTATTTTTGGATTTTCTCGAGATCCGTGCGTCAAACTCAAAATCCGTCAGGGTCATTAGTTCCAGAACAGCTGAACCGGTCGAAACGAGCTATTGGACTGCTATGAACAGAGTCCGGTACGAGCCAGAAGCCAACTTCTCACCACGGCTTCTCCGGAAAATCGAGTTACTATTCACTTTAAGTGAAACTTGGAAATCGCGTAGAATTTCCGTTTTAACTCGTTTTCGCCCGAAACTTGACGAGTGCTTTTGTAATTAAATTACACACAAAAACATCGTCAACTGAGAGTTTAGCTACACTGCAAAAATCTCAGTCCTTACAAGCGGCCATGGAGTCGATAGGCGCAGCAGCGGCACACGAAGGGCGCGAATGCAATGCGGGCGCGGGTGAGGCCTCCGGTTAGGACCAGTGTGACGCCGGGTGATGCCTTAGAGGAGTGAGGCACGCCTCAGGATTGGCTCGCAGCCTGATTGAGAAACAAACAGGGTGCCTGTGAGAGGAGGAGAGGAAGAGCTTCGCGAACTACTCCGGCCAGGGCTATCAGGCAGCAGTTGCGGCTTACCGGAGTTTAGGCGAAGGAGGGTCGAGAGCTAGGGGTATTAATTTTATGCTGAGGGCGTTAGGGGCAGGGTAGGTAAACACCTGAAATTCAACTTTATAGCATGCCAATTCGCACTACCATCTCTCCAAAAAAGTGATCATTGTCGATAAGGTCTTGACACGTGCTGTCAGAGATATCCCAGCCATTAGCCTCGAGTTTCCATAGAATTTCGCCCGCATAAAAATATGGGGTTTCGCCGCAAAATGCCTATGAAACACCAATTCGACCCTTCCTTTAGGAATGCGCAATATCTGACTACAAGACCGTCGAATTGGCGAGACGGACTGCCCGCTCGCGCACAATTTCAGCACCGCGGGACATCAAAATCCACGATTTTGTTATCAATTGACATGTGGTCGCCGTATGTTGTGCGACGAAAGCCATCATCTTTCCATATACCAAAAATCTTTATTCGTAAAAATTCTCTTTTTTCTCGAAAACGAGCATCAAAATCCAAATCTCGTCAGTGCCATTGGTACAGACAGTCAACTGTTTGAAACAAGAGCTATCGGAATCCTATGAATGGAGTCTAATACGGACCAGTAGACATTTCTACTAATTGGCTTCTCTTGGAAAACGAGTTACTATTCATGTTTAAGTGATTCTAAAGGTACATAATTCCTCACTAACTTATTTCTCCTGAAGACTTAACAACATGCTTATTTAATATTAAATTACACATAAAACATTCTGTCAACAAAAAATTTAACCTACACCGCAAAATTCTAAGTCTCACTGGTAAATCGGTCTTAGCGCGATTTTTGGTCATAACATATGGGCTTACCGAAACACAAAGATACAACAACAAACAATACTATAATCTATATAATTTGGCCAATTTGCCATAAAAATTCACTTATTTTGGGCTTTGCAAAACGGGCCCCTTTTTCGTTTTTGCAGATTTCGGCGTACCACTTTCAGCAAACTACTAAAAATACCCTTTTGACTTTTTCTTTTTGCTCTTTCTCTCTCCTCTTCGTTTCTCTCGTTCTTTTTTTTCTGCCGCGGCAGAGGAGGCGGAAACGCGTCCGTTCTCGCCTCTCACGACCTCATTCTTCTAGCCCTCGCCCTCCCGCTGCGGCCCTCTGCCCTCGTCACGCACCCCCCACCTATCCCTCGCCTCCAACTCCCGCGAAAGGCTCGCCCACAGCGACTTTTTTTTTTTTGCTTTTTCTTTTCTTTCTTCTCCGACTCTTCTGTCCACCGTCTCCGACGACGATGACCTCTTCTCGTCCTTCTCATCCTTCCCCGGCTGCCTTCTCATCTCTCCCTCTCCCCATTCCTCTGCACCTCCGACGACGATGCATCTTCCGTGCACTCGACTCGACACCGTGAGGCACTGCGGCCTACAGCTCGGAGCGGGCGGTCCTTATCGGATTTGTCGTCGCTGTCGGCACCGTGGCTGTTGAGCAAGAGGAAGTGACAAAAAAAAATTATAGAAAAAAAAAATGAAAAAAAATAAAGATAAAAAATTATATAAAAAGAAGGATGAACATCAAATTGTATCGTTAACTGCAAAAAAAATTATAAGTTGCACTATTTAAGATGTAAACTGCAGCTTTAAGATGAAAACTGCACTCTTTAAACAAAAATTACACTCTTTGAGAAATATTTACACTGTTTCTCTTCTTATTACACTCTTTCAGATGTAAACTACATCCATTAAGATGAAAGTTACACTCTTTAAACAAAAGTTGCACTGTTTCTCCTCTTGTTGCACAATTTCTCCTCTTGTTACACTGTTTTTTATCTTAAACTGCACCCTTCTAAGAGATATTTATACTGTTTCTTCTCTTGTTGCATCATTTCTGTGTAAATAAGAGGAGAAATAGTGCAACAAGAGGAGAAACAGTGCAAGAAGAGAAGAAACTGCACTATTTTAAGATATATATATATATACTGTTTCTCCTCTTGTTGTACCATTTCTGTGTAAACAAGAGGAGAAATAGTGCAACAAGAGGAGAAACTGCACTGTTTTAAGAGATATACCTACTGTTTCTTCTCTTGTTGCACCATTTCTGTGTAAACAATAGGAGAAATAGTGCAACAAGAGGAGAAACAATACAATAAGAGGAGAAACTGCACCCTTTTAAGAGATATTTATACTGTTTCTCCTCTTGTTGCACTGTTTCTCCTCTTATTGCACCATTTCTGTGTAAATAAGAGGAGAAATAGTGCAACAACAGGAGAAACAGTGCAACAAGAGGAGAAACAATATAAATATCACTTAAAATGATGCAGTTTAAGATAAAAAAAGTATAATTTTCGTTCAAAGAGTATAATTTTTATCTTAAAGCAGCAGTTTATATCTTAAATAGTGCAACTTATAATTTTTTTTGTAATTAACGATATAATTTCATCTTCATCATTCTTTTTATATATTTTTTTATCTTTTCTTTTTTTTTTCTGTTTTTTCTATAATTTTTTTGTCACCTTCTCTGCCAACAGCTACGGCGCCGGTGACGACGCTGCTAAGGACCCCCCACTCCGAGGCTGTAGCGCCGCAGTGACCTCTACGGTGTCAACGTCGGCGCCGGCGAAGATAAATCGTCGTCGGAGGCGGCAGAAAATGAGGGAGAGGGAGAGATGAGAAGGGCAGGGAAGGGCGAGAGGCGGCGTCGTCGTCGGAGACGGTGGAGTAGAGTCGAAGAAGAAAAGAAAAGAAAAAAACAAAAAAGAAAAAAAGTCGCGGCGTGGCCTTAACGGGGTCGGAGACGAGGAAGGTGGGGGGTGCATGGACGAGGGCAAGGGCGAGGGCGAGAGCATGAGGGTGAGAGGCGAGACGGACCGTTTCTGCCTCCGCTTCGCCTCCGCTCTACCGGCGAGAAAAAAAAAAAGAACGAGAGAAACGAAGAAGAGAGAGAAAGAGGAAAGAGAAAAAGTAATAAGGGTATTTTGGTCAGTTTGCTGAAAAAGCAGACCGAATCTGCAAAAATAAAAAAGGTGATCCGATTTTGCAAAAGCCCAAAATAAGTGGATTTTTTATGCAAATTGGCCATATAATTTTGAGGTAAATTGAATAGGAACTCAAACTTACGAAATTTCATTACAACGTGAGGGCAAAACAAGTAAAAATGTCATCACCCTCCATCTTTTAAACTCTCTCTCTCCCCAGCTAAAAATAGGTTGTTATTTTTTTCTAAGGTCCAGAGTAACATAGGATGATCTAATTAAACTCCACAAACACCGAGTTTTTTTATTTGAAATAATGTTGTTTTTACCAAATGTTATGCCAATAGAAAAAAAAAAATTATGAATTCCATTTTAGACTTTTCAAACAAGATATGTCCATTGCTGCACGACCACAGTACTTATAAGAACATTCAGTTTTCATATTGTTTGGAGAGCCTTCAGCATCTTATATGTTTTTTGGTTTTATATAGTAAACGGTGAATTTCTTTACTCCAAAAATATAAAATTGTCGCTATGCATTATATATTGCAAAACTTTATTTTGGATATCTAAAAAAATATATTATGAATTTAACAAAAAGTTATTTATTTATTTATTATAATATTTACATAGTCACAAAGAGGCCCCTAGTTAAGTGTATAATCTTGGATATGACAAATTCTGTAACGGTGCCTGTGGTTTGTACAATTTGAATGCCATGGCACTAACAAAGACGTCGCTTTCATGCACCTCCATCCGTTCACACCAAAATGTGTCGCAAAGGCAACCCAATTTCTATAAGGATATGTTTGGTTCAGGATTGAAATAGAAATGACAAATAAAATTGAATTGCTTTGAAATAAAATTGGAATGATGAATCATTCAAAAATGTTTGGTTTATTATTGGAATAAAAATCAGAATGAAAATTTAAAACTTTTTAGAGAGGGTTTTGATTAGGAGAAAGGAAAGTGTTGAATGGAGAGGAGAAAAATGTTGGTGAAAAAGGATTTTGAATAATTTATTTTGGAATTGGTCAATCGAAGATTCAAAACCAATTGAGCCATAAGTAGATTTGGCCATTCCTATTCCAGAATGGAATGGGAACCGAAATTCAATTCCTATAAAACAAACGATAACTATCGGAATCAATAAATTCCATTCTGATTCAATAGTCTAAAATAGGTGACCAAACATGCCCTAAATGTCGAGCCCGCGCGCGTAACGACACTTGATCCAAACAAATGTACACGCACAGCAAAGGCAAGTTACACACTGCACACAGATTAATCAGCCATGGCCAATTCTCTTCTCGCATTCGCCATTCTACTTCTCATCGCACTCTTCAACCCCAATCTCACTGCTTCCACATCTGGACATGTGACCGGATCCTGCTGCGGGAGCGGCCATTTACGTGGCAAGTCCGGCAAGTGCAATCTCCAGAACAACTCGGATTGCTGCATGCCAGGCAAGCTGTATCTGTAGTACCGCTGCCTCCCACCCATCACGGAGCGAACTCCCGCAACTACGATGCTGAACAGCTTTGCTAAGGGTGGGGACGGTGGGGACCCGTCGTAGTGTGACAATAAGTACCACAGTAACCACAAGATGGGGGTCGCGTTGTTGACTGGCTGGTTCGACCATTCGAGCTGCTGCCTCAAGAACATCCGCATCAGTGCAAACCGAAACTCTGTTCTCGCAAAGGTCCTCCACGAGTGCGATTCTGCAAACGGGTGCGATAATGAACACGATTTCGAGCAGCCATGTTCGAATAACATCGTGGACACTTGGCCGGCAGTGCGGAAGGCGCTTCGCATCCCCAAGGAGGTTGGAGAGCATCACATCACCTGGTCGGACGTGTGATTGGCCCATTTGAAGTTGGTCGATTATTAATATGTTTAATAAGAGGAAAATAGATCGTGGGTCTTTATGCATATTGGGATTAGAGAGTAATGAAAATTTAGAAACTGGATAGTCGATCAATATATTCAAAAATCGAAATCGGATCGAATAATTTATTTTACTAATCATCTTCTTGAATTGTCCTCGTCTTGATGCTTCTGGATCCGCATGGCAACGTATAGTTTCTCGAGGTTGTGGCAAATTTGTTGCTACATGTGACTATGTCTCGCATGCAAGATTAGCACGTGTTGTCACCGTATGTGTATGCTGCGCTTTAAGGGTGATAATCTAATTATATATATTATTATTATCAAATCTCAGCTGCTATACTATCGATAGTGCAAAACTTTTGATATTATCGAGTTTTCTGCCGTTAGATCTACTCTTTGATTGTTTTCGTCCGTTATATTATACTATTCAACCAACCAACCAACCACTCAACCCTAAGAGGTCACTATAATCCCAACCGCACATTTTTTCAGCCAACGGCCGAAAACTCGTTTGTACCAAGCACTTTATACTATCGATAGTATAGCTAGTAGTATAATTCATTATTATCATACTTGGTAGCAGGGGCAAAGACAAAATTTATATTTGGAGGGGTTAGATTATAATTAATTAAAAATATTTAAGTGATAAATTGGTGGTTAACAAGAGATTGAGTTTACTCTAGTTTAATAAAAATACATTCATCGTCCCATTAATGCACCTAAATCCTAGAAGAAATTAAATTACAAGTTTAATCTTTCAATGGGGAATTTGATGTTTCTTTTGTATAGCTTCTAATTGATCAACGGATAAATGCCTAACCTGAAAGATCGCCTTGAGGTTTTAATATAAATCAAATATTTATTTAGCTATCATGATTTATTTGGAAATCAAAATCTTGCTATTACATACATAGAATTCCGTTTTTATTTCCCTTTTAATATTCAAATCTAAATAAAAAAACCGAAAAAGCTGCTCCCTCTCTCAATCTGGTATCAGAGCCAAAGCCTTAATTTTTATTAAGCAATTAGAACCTGAGCCTCAGTCTTACTAAGCAATTAGAGCTTCAACATTTTGTAATAACCCGAAAAACAAAACGGCTAGATTTAAACATATTTATACCAGTATGTGAAACCTTTTTATTAGAGATCTACGGAGCTCAGCACATTACCAACTTTTTATTAAAATCAAGATTCATACACGGTTATTGCCCACGCTAATTAGTACAACCACCAGGTCCACCATATAAAAAATGATCAGTATCAAAACCTCCAAGATTATAACAATCAGGACTGTCCACTCTGAAATCAGGATTATCCGGAAGAAAGAAACCGCCATTTTTATCAATATAGTTAGTATCTTTGAAGTAAGCGGCCTTATGATCCTCTGGAAAATGTCCACTACCCATCGGAGGACCCGTGTCACTCTTTGGGAAAGTTACTTGTCCACCAAAGTCAACTCTAGTTGCTTTATTTGCTAAGGAAGTAAAGAGTGATTTTGGCCAGTATCCTACTGGATTGAGATTATCATCATGTCCAAAGTAGAGCCACCAATCTCCAGATGTTGGATCCTATAATGTGATAAATGTTGAAAAGATATTATGTGATCATACTTCGCACTAGCTTCAATCAACTCTCAAATCAATAAATTCTTTTTTTTTTCCGTATTTCCTCAATTTTTACAAAAGAATTTTAAAAAAAGCAGCAAATATGAGTATGTAGCTAAGAAATAATTTTTTACCTTAAAAACCTTTATTGTTACTTCATACTGTGGTCCATCAACTGTAGAAACTGGATTTAAGACAACTCCTGGAACAATGCTAGTAGCATTTTGTAATACAAAACCGTTACATTGAAGATTATAGCATCCTGTAGAAGATTGCTCATCTACCTACATTTTTTTAACAAATAATATTATGCAATTACTTTAACTAAGAGAAGCTAGATAAAAGAGATATTGTAGCTAGTAAGCACATACCGCCCAAAGTGTAAAGAAGTGAGTCTGTGTATCACCGTATAGCTCGGGATATACCTATAAACAGAAGAGCTATAATTTTAACCATTAATAGGAATGTACAAATGATAAAGCATTTTTTAAGTAAACAATCAAAATAAGATTTTTTTTATTTTTCTTATTGTTCTTTTCACAGGTAATAGTTTTCACTCCAAAACTTTTGAACAGAAACATCCTCCAAAATGATTCCTAAAGAGAAGAGTTTGGACTTTGTTTTGATTTGGAGAGAAAGCGAAATGAGAATTGGAGTTCTAAAGTGAAAATAGAGGGAAAATAAGAAAAGCTAAAGAAATCAACTTGGATGTTTTTTCGGACACCCGAAACATACATCCGAAATTTCTGGCCCTCTTGTCAGCACCAGAAACATGTATCCGAAAGTTTTGGGCTGACTTGCAGGCTCTCCTTGGGGCATCCATGTACAAACTGAGATTTATAATTAACAGAAACATCCTCCGAAATGATTCCTAAAGAGAAGATTTTGGACTTTGTTTTGATTTAGAGAGAAAGCGAAATGAGAATCGGAGTTCTAAAGTGAAAATAGAGGGAAAATAAGAAAAGCTAAAGAAATCAACTTGGTAGTTTTTTCGGACACCCAAAACATACATCCGAAATTTCTGGCCTTGATAGTGCTTTAAGTCATGAGAGGGACTTTCATGGAATTTCATGCGATAAAATGATATTTTGGATATATGAATGGTCACGAGAGAAAACTGAAAAATAAGTTCTTATGTAAAAAGCGTGACATTTTTATATGCCGAATTGCATACAATTTTGAAGGGAGATACTACTATACAAAATACACATGTAGGTGAGTTTCAAGCAAGTAATTATAAACTAGTTTATTTTTTTACCAATCCATATCACTTGGTCATGGGATAATTGGCACGGAACTATATCAATAAGATAATGAGTCTCTGTAGAGTGTCGGCATCAATTATCTCAGATTAGGATCTTCAATTTGTGTCACAATTTGGAAGAGTCTACACCAGGCCCTTGGGATGCGCCTCAATTTTAGTATGGCATATCATCCTCAAAGTGATAGACAATCAGAGATGACTACTTAAAGTCTTGTGGATATGTTGCGAGCATGTGTCCTTTACTAAAGAACCAATTGGTAACAATATTTTCCAATGGCGTAATTTACCTACAACAATAGATTCCAAACAAGTATCGGGATGGCAATCTATAAAGCATTGTATGACAGGAAGTCTTGATCTCCATTGCATTGCAATGAAGTAGGCGAGAGATCTACCTTAGACCTGGACATAATACGAGATTGAGGAAAAGGGGTGAACTGCACTTCAAAGACTATTGACGGCACAAAGTTGCCAAAAGTGCTACTTCGACAAGTGACGATGTGAGTTAAAGTTTAGCAATAGTGATCATATATTCTTGAAGATCTCTCCAAAAAGAGGCGTGAAGCATTTCGGCATGCGATGAAAGCTAAGTTCTCTCTACATTAGACCTTTTAAGGTGTTGGACAGAATCAACCCAGTGGCATATTCGGTTGCACTGCCTCGAGGTTAGCAGGAGCGCACACGTGTTTTACGTGTCACTAATCCGCATGTATGTTCCCAAGTTGCAGGAGGATTTGAGCTATGGCGGGTATCCGATCAGCATCCTCGCCTGACAAGAAACGATGTTGCGAAACTGCTCTATTCCCTATGTCAAAGTGTTGCGGAGCAACCATAAGGAGTGCGAGCTATGTGGGATCTCGAGGGCACTATGCAGGAGCACTTTCCTCACCTATTTGGAGAATCTTAATGATGTATGAAAAATTTTAATTTCATATAAAAAAACTCTTTTTAAGGAGGATGGGATGTAATGTAGTAAATTTTGGCTAAATTGACAAAATATGAAATGTGCCTTGTTGGGCATGATTAGAATGAGATTTGAGAGGTTTAGTGTAGATTTAAATTGTGGATCGAAACAGTGTTTCAAAACATAAAAATACGCACCAAAACTATTTTGGATGATCCATTATAGTGCTTGGATCCCCGTAGAAGTGCATCCAAAGAGCAGAGTTACTAGAGGGCCACTTTCGGTCGCCTGGATTGTCCTACGGGTGCTTGGATCTTTTCGGGTTTTGAGGGCATCTATGGGGCTTCTAGATCCTCAATATGAGAGCTGGACAATGAAGAATAGGACATTCGGATGCCTGAATTCTCTTGCGGGCTTGCAGAACTCCTTCCAAATGGTTTCTCGTGGGTGCTCGATACAGTAGGACGATCAACCTGAGAGCACCCCTCACACTATGGATCAAACAATCAGATGCCCGAGTCCCCCCTTTCGAGCATCAGGATTGTGAAGGGAGTTGATCCATTAGGTGTCCAGATTCTAGATCGGATGTTGTTACGACGGATTCGTGTACTTTCGAAGGCCCGAATTTCCGAGTGCCTACCCGAAAACCTGGTGTGTAGAGTGCGATTTAGGTGTCTGCAAATAAGAAAAGATGGATGGTTTATGTGCTATTTTTCAGTCCTATATAAAGGCACTTCACTAGCCAAATCTGTTTTTCCCC
>NW_017890632.1:0-28942 GCF_001540865.1 Ananas comosus | reverse complement strand
TCTCTCTCTCTCTCTCTCTCTCTCTCTCTCTCGCACGAACACCTATCATCTTCTATTGCGTCGTCCTCCTAAGTAATCATCACGATCTTCTTCCCTCCATTCGTCATTTCCGCAAAAAATAATATTCAAATGACCACAACAAGGGTAATTTTGAAAAAAACTATACTTTTATGTTAAGATTACTAAATTTTATAAACTGAACCAAACATATTAATGCTATAAACACTATAATCTAGTATTACATTACTGTATTAAACCAAACGCTCTAATGCAGCATCAGTAGTAATCTCACGCCGAAATCCAAGATACCTGGATATGTCGAGATACTTTGTAATATTACATAACTCGAACCAAACTAAGTGTAATCATTTGAACCTTGTTGTATAGATGAAATATGTGTGGCATTTAACTTTGGATGGAACCTAGGTGAAATATAATGACTCGTGAATTTTAGGCTAAACTTGAACTAGAGAACAAATCTATATGTAATGGACATGGTATGTGATATTCCGGAATAGCGAAAATGGAGATGTGACGCCCCAACTTCCCAGGGGGTCATCCATCCTAGGACTACTCCCATCCTAGCACGCTTAACTCTCTTAACCTCTTAAGCCAACACATCACCTAAAATGCTTAAGTCGGGTTGAGAGTTTTAGCCTTATTATATCTTATATATAGGACTATCTGGGGACTCACAAGTAGCAGGCGATGTGAGACTTGTCTCGCTAGCCTAAACCCACCTTATAGGGGAGCCGTAGTCTACCCATAACAGTTAACAACATGAGAGCCTCACTCTTCCCACTGTATAACCCTGGCTCAGCCAATACTCATCTTACACTTTCGATTGGTAATTGGCTCTGCTACCAAATATGACACCCCAACTTTCCAGGAGGTCACCTATCCTAGGATTGCTCCCATCCTAGCATGCTAAACTCTCTTAATCTCTTGGGCCTAAACACAATCCAAAATGTTTAAGCCAGGTTAAGAATTTTAGTCCTATTATATTGTATATATAGAACTTCTGTGGTCTCACAGGAGATCCTGATCACGTCAACTCCCTATGTCGTGTTTGAAGATGACGATGGACCTTGACTCCAAGTGACTACCATCCTTGATAATGTCTATCTCCTTCGACACCAAGTGTCTATCGATTGGAGGGATATCGATCTCCCTCAACTCTCTATAAGGTGTATAGTGTGAAATAGAATATGTAGTCAATGATAAAATAACTCATTGTTGCATATACATAAGGTATTATAGATATTCCTTATTTATTTCACTTTGATTATAGTAATAATCATTATTTATTTTTTCTTGATACTAATGACTTTTTTGGATCAAGTGAGTGCAGTGTGCCACTTTCAGTGATTGCACTCACCCACTAGAAATTTATTTGAAATTCTCACCCAAAATTGTTTACACTTTTCAACTTCTACCACTGCCAGTGAGGCATGCATAGAACCGCAACAAGGGCATTGCGGAGTACCTTTAAACCAAATGGGAGGTTTAGAGTGTACATTTGTAAGAACAATAGAAATTGTAATATTTTGGAAAGATATAAATATTGTAAGAATTAAAGAATTAAAGTTGTAATGGATTAATAAAATAGTATTACACTATGATGCTTCACATATCCATATTATGTATGATTTGTATACATTAATGTATATTCCGCTTCATGCGCGTAGAGAAAACTTTGCCCACTTGACGGGTTTGTAGTACATGTCCGAGCAGGCCCAATTAGTGGTCTCGGGGCATGATAGTTTAATTCCATGCTAAGGCGTGATATAAACAACGTTAAAATTTTCTATCAACACAATCAATAATTAATATCATGAAAGCATGAATTTTTTTTGAGAGAAATAAATGCAAAGAAGTTAAAAAGAGATTATGAAGTTAAATAGAGAATTATAGATGCATTTAACTTACATGCCATCCTGTTGTGATTACATTAAGTTGATTATCTGCATTATTTAAGATCCAAATAACTGCTGAGCTACTTTCTTGGCCTTTTAAATTGGGAAAACCATAAACGTTTAGTGTTGCTTTCGCACCATAGAATTCATCAAATTTTCCTGAGCCTGATTTATACACCGCCAACTGCAGAAGCAACATAACAAATAAGATTACTAATAAATGCTTCGGTTGGATGAAATGAATGGAAAGGAAAAAGGAAAGAGCAAAAAAAAAGAAACGAAAGTAACATTTTCTCTCCACCTTTTCTCTTTTTTCATTTGATTTTTGAGAAGAAAAAAATTGGTAGTTATCAAAATGTCCTTTTCTCTCCTCTCTATTTTTTTTTTCTTATCTCCCCTTAAATTTTGATCGAAATGATAAAGATTTATTTTCCCTCCTACTTCGTTTGTTGATCTTTTTCTCTCATTTTCTCTCATCAAACGTATGGACAAGAACAAAAGGATGGATTTTTATAACAATACCTAACTTATATAACTGGCTAAATACCAAGCAAGTTTTAAATTTCAAACTCATTTTTCAGAAAAAATATATATACAAAAACACTAATAATAACAACAAAAACAAATTAATAAGCTTTAAATCAAAAATTTTCATTCGTAATTTCCAATTTTGCTACTTAGAAGGAATGTCACTAATAAAAGAGCTCGGAGAAGATAATGAGATAATGGAAGAGGTAACTTTCGTTCCCCCACCCGGTTTTAAGAATGCTTAATAGAATATATGGACTTACAATCCAAGAAAGAGAGGAAAAATTTTTAACTAATGTTTTATGCACTGCAAAAGTATATTGGATGGTTAATAAATTATCCGACAATTAGTCTTAAAAAATAAAATATGATATAATACATGTCATATAAAATATTTAAATTAATTTGTTGTACTATAGATTTAGAAATCTATCTTTGATGCATATTTAATAGTCTATTTATAGTGCAATAGTTGCGCCGAAAATTTATATTAGAGATGTGGCAAGCTCTCATTGGTTGCTGCCTTCACTCTTTTAAAAGCACTTTTTCACAATTCCAGAAAAAAAAAGAGGAGAATTTTTTCTTATACACCTAATGTATACTAATATTTCATACACTATAAAATATATTAAATAATTAAAAGAATATCAAATAATTAGTACGTAAAATAAAATATAATATAGTATATATAATATAAAATATTTAAATAATATTCTACTATAAAAAAATATTTTTGATATATATTTAAAATTGGTTTACAGCACATTAGGTGCGTCCAAAATTTCTTATAGATTTATGGCAAATTCTCATTGGCTATTGCCTAAACGGGAGACATGGCTCTTTTAGGAAGCTAATGTTGTGATGTGATGAAACTGTCAATTTATATAGATTATTATTATTATTATTATATATAAGATTTTATTAATTTTTTTCGTCTACCTTATAATCGATCTTGAGTTTTCAAAGAAATAACATAATAATAAGTTTGTAACCACTGTGGCAAGAGGTCAACTTACATGGCGTATGAGATCATCGGAATCATCTTCAAGTGAATAAATATTAGTTGACGACGAAATTTTGGCAGGGAAAAGTCGAGAGCAAGAAGCAATAGTAATCCATAGAAAAGAGAAAAAAAGAATTCTCTTATCGGCCATTGAATACGATTGAAATAAGCAATTTGATTTTTACAATCGTATATAAATAGCGAGAAATAGTGCTTCCAATAATATGCAAAATTTTATGGAGGAATATATTTAGAAAGCATTTATTTCAAATCTTGTGGCATTAATATGAGATTATCTATTAGATTTGATTCATTGTTTGTAGGGTTGGAGCTTACCTGCTCTCCTTCTGCTAATGCGAATATCCCGTTCTTGGTTTCTAGATCGTTTGAAATAAGATTAGTACCAAAAGCAATTTCAAATCTTGTGGCATTAAAATATGAGATTACCTATAAGATTTGATTCATTGTTTTAGGATTGGAGCTTATCTATTTCAAATCTTGTGGCATTAATAATAGTAATCAAAATCATGTTTAATAGTGTGAACCATTAATTTCGATTTTGATATCAATAAAACAAACCAATAGTGAGCTCGATGTTATAGACTTAGTATTGCTTGCCAAAGGCCGTGCAACGGTCACCTTACTACTCGAAGATGGGCAAGTTTGTCTCGATTTTTTTTCCAAAACTGTGAACCCCAAGGGTGCAACAAACCCGCTAAAAATACAGAAAATTTTCAAAACAACCAAATAAAGTCTCTTCTATATTTGCACGGCGTAGCATATATATAATTAGCAATCAGACCTCCACTCACACACACAACGGTACAGGATAAACAAAGAACAATATTCATCAATATACAACTAATGGTCTTTAGTCACATCCATTCACATTCATCTTATTAATTGAAAATGTCTCCCACACGTAGACTTTGTTCGAAATTCTAACTTTCGAAATGCCATAAGAAAATTATTTGAAAACCATTCCCCACATGGGAGGCCTTTATTTGAAAGCACTATCATGAGGGGTAGAAAGCCACGCTTCAAAATCCAAAGCTAAAATCACATAAGTCCAAAAGCTCATTATCCATAACCTCATGAGTACAACATCCCAAAGTCCATGAGTATAAACAACAACTGAGCCACATAACTATCTACTAATAGGAGTAAGGGTAAGACTACGCTATCCACAAGTGTAACTGATGCTAAGTAAGGAGTATAATCAAAACGTATACCGTAGATCGAGACCTCTAAGATTGCCCACTAGCTACGCCTCACGCTGCGTTCTAGCCAATCCCACTCGTGTCACCTGTGAAGAAATAGGGGTGAGAAACCAACGAGGGTCTCCTAGTCAATACCGCAAGCCGACGAAGGCAAGCGTACTGACCGGTAACCAGGTATAGGTAAATAAAGGCCTACAGCACGTGAAGAGAGATGAACTGTAAGTAAGCATGCGACAACCGCTACTGTAGCTATATGCGTCAATCAGACAGAAGTCCAAATGTACCCAATCTATTCTACCGTGTCGGTCTAAGAACCTTAGCCAAGCCACAACCGCCCTGTCTGGCATATAACCCTGGCGAATGGCCACCGGGCTCACGAGTTGGCAACCAACTACTTTTCTGGAAAAGAACACCCTCCTGCAGAGGATCAGATTGTAATGTATTGAACTTCTACAATTGTGTATTTTTAGTGAAAAGTAGCTTTAAAAGCTATTAAAATAGTTCTGGCAAAGTTGAGGAGCATTTGAGTGTTTTCGGCGCAAACGGGGCGCGAAAACATACTCTGAAATGTTAAATCTCTCAAAGCTGCAGATTTTGTATTGAATACCGGTACTGAAAAATTGGATACCAATATGCAATACAAAATGGAGAGAAATATGCTCTCGAGTTTTGAGGAATTGGAGATGGGGTACCGAAACTATATGCCCAAGTACCGATACGTGAACCCCAGTACCAGTACGCAGTTCTGCAGAATGTAGTTTTTGAGGGTTATTTTGGTAATTTCCGTAGGGGCCTATATAAAGGGGAGCCTTCTCTCCTTTTCTCTGTTGACTTACACACACGCACACATAGGGAGAAAGAGAAGAGATAAGCTCATCTCTCTCACTATATTCTTCTTCATCTTCTTCTTCTCCAACCCTTGGAGGTTAAAGGATTAAACTTGGAGGAAGGATTTGAAGGTAGAGAGGGCTTTCTACTTGAGCAAGAAAAAGAGAAAAAGTTTTGAGCAAAGGTGAGTTTTGGGATTTAAAGCTAGGGTTTTAGATTTAAACCTTGTAATATGGATCTTTATCAAACTCTAGGCTAATATAGGCTACAAATTATAGAGATTAGCAAATGAATTGGATTTTGCCATAAATTTTGGAAAATCCTAGGTTGAAAGAGGGATTCTCTTATGGAGGGTTTTAAAAATATTTTAACCTTTTAAAACCCTAATTGAGTGTTAGGAAATCAAGTAGGGCAACTTGATTTCAAAAGAAAAAATCAATTAGGGTTCAAAAATCCTAATGAATGGATCTCTTGTATAAAACAAAGAAAGCTTGAGAGCAAGCATGCAGATCCAAGAAAATTGGCCCAATTGCAAGTGTTTACTAGCAATTGGAGACACTACAAGGTGGGTTGTGCTTCCCCGAAGTGACTTGGTCACTTTCACGTCGAAAGAGTAAAATCAAATATTTGTTTTACTTGATGCATGTAATGGTAGGTTAATTAGCAAATATGAATGATATGGATCATATGTTACTAGAACAATTTATCTACCATTGAATGATGACATTAAGCATGTGCAAAATAGGTGAATATGTATGCCTAGACATGAATGGATGGAACAAGTTGAATTTCACTAGGGATATTAGTGAACTTAACAAAAACTAAATGTCATGAAAGTCATGAATCCTAGATGTGGACAACTAGGATAAGAAAGAAAATGATTAGGTATTGAACCTAGTGTCATTGAATATATGTTGGAAAATATAGTAGTAGGATGACCACTTGGATTGGAATGTCATTAAACCTAGAGTCGAGTGAACCTAGGTGGAAAAAACATAGGACCTAGTGTTGTTGAATCTAGATTATCCGGGTTCCCAGAAGTGTCGAATTCGACACCGGAACCCATCGTCGCTCACTCGTCGTTTCTGAACCCTCAAAACGACGCGGGTGACCAGCCAACAAGGCTGAGCGACAACACAAAACATCACTAGGCACCGTCGGAATAATTCTGAACCGAAAACGCGTTCCATCGGCGGATTTTACCGACGAACGCACCAGGAATCAATTTTCGATCCCCGCAAGGTCTTGGGGCCTTGGACAATCAGTCCAAAGGTCACCTACAGCCCGCACACGCTGCCGACAGCGATCACAACATAAACAATTTCATAAAAACCTTCCTGATTACGTGAAATTGCATTATTTCATGCGATTTTTGGGGTTTTGCGGCCCGACCACACAAACCGAGGATATTCTAGCTAGGCTGAGACCACCGCTGACAGGTCTCGATGTGCCGGAGGCCGTGCTCACCTTTCGGAGCACTGCCGTAGGTTCTCTCGGGTTCAAGGTGTCAGCGGCGGCCTGGCGGCGGCCGGAGGAGCTCGGGAGGATGGCGATCCGTCGCTGGAGGCCGAGGGAGGGACGGTGCGCCCCGCTGTGGGCGGCGGCGATGCGCGGTGTCCAAGGTAGCTCGGCCTCGGCCCGCACAAGCACTGGACGGCCGCAAGGAGCACAGGCAGCGGCCGGCGGCCACGGGGACGACGGGACGGCAAGCGACGGCAAGTGGGAGAACGCCGGAGGCCGTGGATGGGCGGCGTGGCCGGCTCCAAGCTGTGGTAGCACGCGAAGACCCCACAGGTTCAAGCTCGGCCCGCCCAAAGCTTAGGCGGCCGCAGAGAGTGGGAGCGACGGCTGGCGGCCACAGGGGCGGCGGCGATGGTGTGCGGAGGGTCGCAGCAGTCCCTGGAGATCGGCGTAACTGCTTAGGATGGCGGCGGTGCACGGGCCACCTCTAGGGCTGAGCTCGATCCTAACCGGGTCATGCTGGCCGCGCGGAGCGAGGATGGTGCTGGCAACGCGCGTGGACGGCGGGGTCCGGCCGGGGATCACCACCGGAGGTAGGTCTCTGCCAGGGAAAGGAGGTCCTACATGGTTGGTGGCTTCCCGAGCTCCATGGCCGAGGAGATGGTGGATTAGTTGAGAGAGAAAGAATGAGAAGTGGCCGACTTCAAGTTTATCGGCGGCCGGGGCACTTGCCGGCGGCTAGGGTGCGCGCACGGGTTGGGCAGGGACCAGCTGAGGTCGGCTAAGGTTAGCTCAGCTAAGGGGAAGACCAAAAGCTAGGGTTTCCTCATGAAACCCTAGTGCAACTTCTATACATACAATGTACATTTTGCAAAAAGGTCCCCTAGAGTTGATTATTTTCAACTTCGACCCTTCCAGTATGTGTAACTTGCATATAAGCCCCTCGACGTTTGAAATCACGCAAAACGGCACATAAAATATTAAGTCTTTTCGCGAAATTTCCATTTTTGGCAATTGACCCCTCAGCGAACATTTCGCAATTCTCGAAGATCCGTCCGTCGGATTTCCAATCGAATCGCGCCAGTGCATTCAGCACGACTGGCGCATCGAATCTACTATTTCGTTTCGTCCGATTTGGTTGCCGATTTGCGACTATACCCATCCACTCTCCAACATCCAAAAGCCATACATATATAAATATATGTGTAAAAATAATAATCCTCCTTTTTCTCGAAAATCGAGCATCAGATCTAAAATCCGTCAGCGCCATTAGTTCCAGAATAGCTGAACCGTTCAAAACGAGCTATTGGATCGCTACGAACGGAGTCCGATACGCGCCCGAAGCCAACTCTACTCATCAGCATCTCCGGAAAACCGAAGTTACTCTTCACTTTAAGTGATTAGTATTATCACGTAACTTCTCTATTCTAACTCGTTTTCTCCTGAAACTTGACGAGTACTTATGTAATTAAATTACACACAAAAACATCATCAACAGAGAGTTTAGTTGTACTGTCAAAATCTCAATCCTTACAACCTTAACTGTAGGTCCAATTTCTCAGCTTGTAGTTTTTCATATTCAGATATTGACAGACCGCCTAATTTTTGTTGAGTGAACTTGATAGACAACAGAATTTAAATTTGCATTAGGAATACAAGACAACCGACTCCTAGAAAAAGCACATTTCTCATGGGTGTTTGGGTAAAGCTGCAAGAAACATTTCTTATTATGTCTGATAGAAGCAACTTATTTCTATTGTGAAGCAAAAGATTCTGCGAAAAATCCTCGTTTCGACCAACTTTCGCAATATTTTCACTACTTGAAAAGCACAAATCAGAAAACCTAGAGCTTCTCGCTAAAGTAGGAAAGGAAAATTAGCTTTCGTCCAAAACAATAGATTAAATTGGAAAATGGTATTTTAGATGAAAAGAACTGAGATGGCATCTTCAAACAAGTTTGCTAAAAGCTCCATCCAGGAGCAGCTTCAAAACCTGAAACATAAGCTCCAACATATAGCTTCTGCTTTAGGGTTCGAAAGCTCAGTTCAACTTCCTGCTCCAGCCAGAAGCTCTGAATTTCTTTTAGCTTCTTGATTTCAGCTTCTTGAGTAGAAAAGCTACTATAGAGGTGAGGCCAAAAGCATGCAAAACAACATTTAAAGTGACTTATGCAATTAGCCAAAAGATGAAGCGAAAAATCTGTTAGCTTTCACTAGAAAAATGCTCTAGAATTTCTATACTGTGTAGGCAAACTCTCGGAACCCGGAAATAAAATTATATCTCAGGTTCTGGAGATAGCAGAATAGCACATACACCCTGTGTGCCGATACACTTTCAATTTTTCTCAAAGTGTACCGGTACACTTCCAATTTTTCTCAAACCCGAGAGCTTACTCCTCTCGGGCTACAGGGCTGTACCGGTGACAACTCGCTGGTTGTACCGGTACACTTGCTCCAGAATGCTGTTTTAGCTCCGATTCGACTCTACTTCGCGCCGGTCGATGCTAAAACCTTTCTAATCTCTCTTAAACTCATTTTTAACTCTTCCAACATTGTTGGAATGCTAATGGAACTTGTCCATCCATTTCTCTCGACAACTTTAACCAATTTGGGTAAAGTTCGATAATTCCTTCCAGGTTTCAATACGTTACACAAGCCATGCTCAAACAGATACACCCTGTGTGCCTCGTCTTTGGATACAAATGGAACACAGTTCAGGAGTCGGGTAAACTCACGGATATACTCCTGAACTGATCACTCCCCCTGCTGAATCTTCTTCAGGTCCTCATCGAGTTTCTGTTTCACAATGTTCGGAAAATACATCCCATACAGCATTCCAGAGAACTCATCCCATCTCAACTGCAATGCCATTAACCCTCAGTCTCGCCTCATCCTCCTCCACCAAGCATGTGCATCGCCAGCCAAGCAGTGAACTCCGAAGTGTACCTGATCCCGCTCAGGGATAAACAAGTCCTCGAGCAGCTTCTCCATCACGCTGACCAAGCCCTCTACAATCCAGGGCTCCGTACAGCTACCATCATAGGTCGACGGATCAAAACGGCGAAAATGAGCAAGCCTCACTATCATCCGCTCCTGCTCAGCCTCTCCAGAAGATGCAACTGGCGCTGTAGGAACTATCGCTAGAGGGGGTACCGCGGCTGGTGGGCTACTGGAGTAGTCGGGGGTGGAGCTGCCTGCTCTGGTGCTCTCGGTACTGTGCTCTGCGGCGGAGCTAAGGTCTCGCACATCCTCTACAGTAATGCCCCCTGCTGCCTCATCACCTCCGTCAAGGCAGCCAACTGATCCCTCATATCACGGGGTGTGCTCGCCTCTGATCGTGCACTCGGCTCTGCCTGCTAAGGCATCTCAGGAGGTGCAGCGCGATCCCTAGTCGGCGGTCGACCTCGGCGTCGATATATAGCTGCAAGAAAACAAAACAAGGGTCAGATACAAATCACAAGCACTCTCGACCCAATCAAACGAAAGTCTAGAAGGCGGTCCCTGTTTCTCCTCAAAATTATGTCGTCTGCAATCGACATAATTTTCTTGGCCGAAACAAACACTCCTTCAGTAACTCACTCCACTCTAGGATGAGTTAAAACTAATCAATCACTGACTTTTCCGATAAATCACGCCTCTCGCGTCTTGCCTTCCTAAGAGTTGCCAACCTTAAGATTCCTAAGTCCCAACGACCTAATGCTAAGCTCTGAAACCAACTTAATCTGTCATGCCCCGGATTACTGGTTTCCCCGGGCATGCTAATAGACCCGCCGTATACATAGAAATTTTTTCTGTATACAAAGCGATAGCTGTGCTTGTACCTATAATCATACAACACTACAACCAGTAGTATAGAGCCGCTAAAAAATATATATATATAATAACAAAGGTTCACTATACATACATAGTATCCTGGTACATAAAAATCACTCACTCCAACGAGATACAAATATCAGTATGTATAAGAACCAAAAACTATAACTACATGTAGCTCGGGATATCTCTAGCTCAGCAGCAGTCGGGAAGGGATCTAACTCGCACTCCCTTTCCACGCTCAAGATCAGCAGTAGCAGTAGCCGAAGAAGAAGGCTCTGCAAAAGAGTCACCAACTGGTTGTGAGAATTACTGCAAAAAAAAATAGTCCTCAGTGGGTACCGCTATCGACCTCAACGGCTTACCCACTAAGTTTACAGAAAGTATGCTCAATGATAGTAAGAAAGCTGGAAAAACTCTACAGCTATATGCTCCTATACGATCCCTATTCGACAATCTGTAGGTATGATAATGCACTGTATAACCCAAAACTCACTAGGGACTATGAACACACCCGTCCCGCCTGTCGAAGCAACACTAACTACCACCACGTAGGGTCGTCACTGGAGAGCGTGTCTAACCAGGACAAACTGACAACAGCGCAAAAGCACAAAGCCCGACTGAGGAGTGCCACTCATGGGCGCTATCCAACCGAGTATACAAGCGTATCTCTGCCGAGCTCAATCAGGCTCTCACAAGCTATAATCCAAGTAAAAAGGTCTAACTGGTCTAACAATCATAATCAATGTGCCCTTGGCATAATCCGATGCCAAAATAACAATCTGGGTCCACCGTCAACCCCAACGGCACCCGACAGTCCGGAATAGTCTATACACTACTGTAAAAATAAACTCGACATCTCAGCACGAGCGTAAATGCATTCTACACTATTCTGGGTATTCACCGCCCACAAACTGCGGCGATACAAATAAACCACGGCTCCTAGAGCTAAATCTGGTAGTTTCAGCATATGACGGTGTAGAATCGCTAGTTTTCTCCTAAGTCAATTCCAAGTCCAACATGTATAATTTAACTAATATTCTACGCTCCAATTCAGATTTAAGAACCAAGTAAATCAACAAATTCAGCTACTAACATACTATACAAAGCGGAAAATATATGTCGACAACAAACTAGACTTTTGGAGAAAATCCATAAAATTCGGTAAGCATAACATTAACCCACCTCGAAACGGTGAGAAAATCGAAAGAAGCAGAACCACGCACTCGCCCAGCCTCCTAACGATGGAACTATGATGCTCGCGTGCTAAAACGGCTCCTCGGCGCGTCGTCGACGTCGATCCAAACTCCACCCGAGGCCTCCACCTTGCTCTCCACTTCAATCTAGAGAGAGAGAGAGGAAATTAATTAAGCAACCCAAAGCTCCTCCAATGCATGTCACCTATATATAAGGCAATGGAAATGATAAGGATTGGCAAAAGACCAAAAGGCCCTTTTTCCAACTCAATTTTCACCTATGACACTACAGATTTGGTCTCCGATTTGCGACGAAACCAGCCCTTTCTGCAATCCACCAATCACACACACACACAACATCATCACACACAACAGTTGTCACATCACCACCAACACATATATATATATATATATATATATATATATATACATATATATATATATATATATATATATATATATCTATTTGAATTCAAAAATTCGAATTTCAAAATCCCCTCTTTATTGCTCAAAAACTCAGATATTACATCATTCCCCCCTTACAAGAAGTTTCGTTCTCGAAACTTAAATCAAGCATCACCCGCAAACAACTGCGGATATCACTCCCACATAGTAGACTCAAGCTCCTACGTAGCCTCACGCTCCTCGTGATTCTCCCACTGAACTTTCACATATTGAATGCTCCTGTTCCGCAACTGCTTCACTTCACGTGCCAAAATCCGCAACGGAGCCTCATCATAACTCAGATCCTCCCGCAGCTGAATCGGCATCGGGCTGATGACGTGGGACAAATCCGGAATGTACTTCCGAAGCATGGACATGTGAAAGACATTGTGCACCCGAGCGAGACTCAGAGGAAGAGCCAATCTCTACGCTACCGGACCGACGCTCTCCAGGATCGCAAACGGTCCCACAAACCGCAGACTGAGCTTGTTTCGCAAACCGAACCACTTGATCCCCCTGGATGGCGACATCTTGAGCAGCACATGCTCACCGACCTGAAACTCCAGGTCACGCCTCCGCTAATCCGCGTAGCTCCTCTGTCAACTCTGTGCAGTCAGAAGCCGCTCTCTTGCAATGCGGATCTTTGCCTCCGCATCCTCCACTAAGTCTGGCCCAATCAGCCGGCGTTCTCTAATGTCGTCCCAACAAATAGGAGGCCAACATCGACGCCCATATAAAGCCTCGTACGATGCTATCCCGATGCTCGCCTGATAACTGTTATTGTAGGCGAACTCCACCAGCGGTAGATATTGAAACCATCCATCGCCATAGTCCAGAACGCATGCGCTGAGCATATCCTCAAGAGTCTGGATGACTCACTTTGACTGTCCGTCACTCTGGGGATGGAATGCCGTACTGAAGTTCAGCTTTGTACCTATAGCCTGCTGTAAGTTCTTCCAAAAGTGGGAAATGAAGCGAGTGTCCTGATCGGATACAATCGACACTGGCACACCATGAAGCCAGACGATCTCGTCGAGGTATAACTGTGCTAGTCGATCACGGGACCACGTCGTATGCATCGGCAGGAAGTGAGCCGATTTTGTCAGCTGGTCCATTATAACCCAGATCGCATCATGGCCTCGCTGTGATCGAGGCAATCCGGTGACGAAATCCATAGTAATCTGCTTCCACTTCCACACGAGTATCGAAAGTGGTTGCAGCTTTCCTGCTGGTTGCTGGTGCTTGGCTTTCACCTGCTGACAAATTAAGCACCGAGCCACGTGCTGAGCCACATCAAGCTTCATCCCAAGCTACCAAAAATTCTGCTTCAGGTCGCGATACATCTTGGTTCCGCCTGGATGAACTGTGTAAGGGGATCGATGCCCCCAAATAGGATGTCGGTTCTAAGCTCCGAGTCACTAGGCACGCACCACCTGCCTCTAAAGCGCAGAGATCCATCAGTGTGGATAGAGAAGTCCCCATCTTTGCCTTGCTCGATCTCCGCCCGCACTTTCTGTAAGTACAGGTTACTCTGCTGTCCGAGCAAAATCTGCTCTGTCAAAGCAGGCTGTACCACCAGAGTCATCAACTAAGCCGTAGCCCCGATGGAAACAACCTCGATCTCAAGGCGGCGGAACTCCTCCACAAGACAATCCTGACTCGTGATCATGAAGGACAACGAAGCTTAAGACTGTTTCCGGCTCAAGGCGTCCGCTACCGCATTCGCCTTTCTCGGGTGATACTGGATCATGAGATCGTAGTCCTTCAAAAGCTCGAGCCAACGTCTCTGCCTGAGGTTCAACTCTTTCTAGGTGAAGAGGTACTTCAGGCTCTGATGATCAGTGAACACCTCGCAGTGTGCCCCATATAAATAGTGCCTCCACAGCTTTAGGGCAAACACTACCGCCGCAAGCTCCAGATCATGAGTCGGGTAGTTCTTTTCATACTGCTTTAGCTGCCGAAAAGCGTAAGCAATGACCCGATCCTGCTGCATAAGCACACACCCCAAGCCGACCCGAGAGGCATCACAATAGACCACAAAGTCCTTACCAAGCCGCGGCAAAGTAAGAACGGGTGCACAGGTCAGTCAATCCTTCAGCTGATCAAAACTCTGCTGGCACTGCTCAGTCCACTGAAATCGTTCCCCTTTTCTGGTAAGCTTGTGAAGCGGTGTGGCGATTTTGGAGAAGCCCTCGACGAATCGCTAATAATAACCCGCCAAACCCTGAAAACTCCTGACTTCGGTCACCGAAGTTGGTTCAGGCCACTCGACCACCGAGGCTATCTTCTTCGAATCCACCGTAATGCCGGATGGAGTCACAATATGCCTCAAGAAAGATACCTCGCGAAGCCAGAAATCGCACTTCTTGAGCTTAGCATATAACTTGTGCTCTCAGAGTATTTGCAGTACTCGTTGGAGATGATCCTTGTGCTCCTCATCACTTCGCGAGTAGATCAAGATGTCGTCAATGAAGACCACAACAAACTGATCCAAATATACCTGAAAGACCCTATTCATCATATCTATGAAGGCTGCTGGTGCATTAGTGAGCCCGAACGGCATAACCGTGAACCCGCGGTCTTCGGCACATCCTCAGCTCGATCTTAGGCTGATGGTACCCGGACTGTAGGTCGATCATAGAATACACCGACGATCCCTGAAGCTGATCGAGTCAATCCGGGGCAATGGATACTTGTTCTTCACAATGACCTTATTGAGCTCCCGGTAGTCGATGCACAGTCGCAGACTACCGTTCTTCTTTTTGACGAAAAGGACTGGGGCACCCCAGGAAGACACGCTAGGTCAGATGAATCCTCTCTCTAGGAGATCCTCGAGTTGAGCCTTCAGCTCCTTCAGCCCAGCGAAGGCCATGCGGTGGGGGGCCTTCGAGATCGATGCCGTCCCAGGAACTAGCTCGATGAAGAACTCGATCTTCCGGTCCGGAGGCATTACCGAAAGCTCAGCTGGAAAGACATCCGAAAATTCCCGAACAACTGGAATCTCCTCCAATGGTGGTGTAGCTCGGCGGATGACATCTACCGAAGCTAGGTAGGCCACACATCCAACATTCATAAGCCTTTTTGCTCTAGCGGAAGAGATAGTCGCGGCAAAATAGGAGTTCTTACATGCTCGGTAGACAAATACTTCTTCACCGGGCCCGATAAATGTCACCGTCCTCCGCTCACAGTCGATAGTAGCGTGGTGCCTGGTGAGCGAGTCCATCCCAAGCACCACGTCGAAGTTCTTCATCGAAAGACTAGTCATCTAAAATGACAGGGTGCGATAGGATGCACCGATCTGCTACAATATCACCTCCAGGAGTCTCAATTCGAAGCGGTACATCAAGTGGGTGCGAGGAAATACTATGCTCACATGCAAATGAATGCGAAATAAATGAGTGCGATGCTCCAGTATCGAAAATAGCTCTAGCACGAGTGATAGATAGGGTGATAATACCTGCAAGGATGTCGCCACCAGTGTTGCCCTCGTGTTGAGTCAGGGCGAAAACACGTCCACCAGATGCCTGGCGTGCCCCCCCATTTTGGCGTGAGGTAGAGGGACGCCCAGATGAAGCAGTTGCAGTAAAGGCTGCTTGGTTTTGTCTTGAAGAGGCTAGGGAGGAAGCGACACTCTGCGTAGCCCCCTCTCTCTTAGGGCACTGGCTCTTAGGTGGCCTGGCTGGCCACAGTGGAAACAGTGGTCCCTCCTCTGCAGGCAAACAGTCACAGGATGTGCCTGCCCGCAAACCACACATGGTCGATCACGCTGTCGCCGACCACCAGAAGGTGCACTCCTCATCGACTGCTGAGTGCGTGGATGCTTCGGTGGCTTCTTGCTGAAAGAAGGGCCACCGCCAAACTTGGCGTGGGAACGCTTTCTGTCCCCAGGTCTCTCAGATGCGTCTCGCTCAGATCCGACCTCCTCCGACTCGCTCTCCACCATCAGAGCCCGATCCAAGCACTCGTCGTAGGATAGCGCACCGTGAGACGCGATCAGCAGTCAAATGTTGGGCCTTAGCCCCCTCGCAAACAGTCTGGCCTTATGGAACTCATCTCACACCGCGAAGGGAATCAGCCGGACGATGCGGCTGAAATCTCCCTCGTACTCAACAACAGTGCATCTGCCCTGCTTGAGGCACTCCAGCTCGCGCTCCAAGCTCTGCTTCGTGCTGTCCTTGAAGTACTGTTCATAGAGGAGTCTCCGAAACTCCCCCCAGGGCGGATATATGCGAGTGAGCTTGTTCTCGAAATGGCGGATCCACCACTAGTACGTGTCTTCCTCAAGGCCATGAGCAGCCAGAGGGACTTGATCTAGCTCCTCAATATGGAGATCACGGAACAATTTCTCCATATGGGTGACCCAATGCTCGATCACCCAAGCATCATCGTTCTTTCCAGCGAACTTCGGTCGATTGAATTTCCTGAACTGCGCCAACTTTGCCCAAACGCGGGCGCCCTCCGTGCAGGGGTATCAGTACCTCCAGCAGAAACCGTCGTGGTGGCCGTCGTTGTCATCGTGACGGACGGAGCTGCAGCCAGTGCAGGCATCACCGGAGTGTCCGCAGTCACCGGAGCCCGCTGCGTCGAAGGTGGAGCTGGAGGAGTAGCAGTTGCTGCAGCCGATGCAGGCATCACCGGAGTGTCCGCAGTCACTGGAGCCCGCTGCGTCGAAGGTGGAGCATGGGGAGTAGCAGTTGAGGCCTGCTGCTGTAGGAACTACTGGAACATCCCAGAGACTAACCCCTCATCGCTGCTACCTCGGTCTCGAGCTGCTAGGTACGCGCATCACCCAGCGGCTCAGGGCCGACCTGCTCCCCGCCACTTCTGCCCATGGGGGCTCATCCTCCCGGACTGTCAGATGCACCTGCACCAGCTCGTCAACTGCCGCGACCCGGACGAGGGGGTCTACCACGAACCATCTGTAACAAAAAATACCGTCAATCGAATAATCGACTCGACCAACTCACACCGGGACTCAAGCCCAAACCCCGCACTCACGTGCCTAAACACCATAGTGTCACGCCCCGGGACCGGCGGAGGCCCTCCCAGTAGCGTGCCCAGACCCGCCATATGTCTACACATATAAGGCGTCTACGATAAAAGCGGAAGTAAAAGCAAGAGATAGAACAAATATAAGAAATAAAATAACTAGCAACTAGAGATATCAGAGCAAGCAAAGCTAGACAATAAAGAAATCATAAGTAGTACAATATCTGTCTCGAAAGTACAAAAACGGTGGTCTCTAATACACTGGTAGAACTCTCAACCTCTCCAAAGTAAAACACAACGAGAGGTAGACCACCTAGCGAATCGTCCTCAAAGGAAGCTAGCTCGAAGCAACTCCCTTCCCGCGGTCCCTAGCCTCGCCCTGAGTGGAAGGCTCTGAAAACATCGAGAAAAAGAGGGCGTGAGAACTATAAGCTATAGTTCCCAGTGGGCAATTACTGACCTCAGCTCCTGCTCCACTAGGCCCCAAAAACAAAGGTAAGCAACGTATAATGAATAATTAAGCAATAAGGAGCATGTAAATGAACTGCTGAAAGAAAGCGTGATGTAAACAAAATTACTCTATTCTATCCTTACCATTTATCGTCCAATGGCACTGTTTAATGTCAATAACCCTTTATCAATTGTATGATGCATAGCTCTATCATGGAACAAGTAGTGCTCTTATATGCAACAAGAGACTATCAATATACTACATGTCTACAACACTAGCAAAAAAAAACATATAATGTAATAACTATAAACTATCTAGTAGTGATTAACCAATTCTCGACCCCGTATCGATTTCCATTTCCAATCAAAGGACTTACCAAAGGAATAGTCCAGCTTTCGCGCCTAATGTGCCTGTGGCTAGCCCGACATTCCTATCTTGGATGTGTCTGGTCCACTCTGACCCCGGTAGCTTCTCAATACCGCACGACGGAACATAGGTCGCATAAGGGCTAACTCGGAGTGCCGGCTTGTAGGAGCGCCATCACAGGCATGTGCGATATGCAGCACAAATGGCAAGCCAAGCAAAGTCCAAGCTAAAGTATCGAATCCTTCATGTCGTACTAACATGGTTATTCATAACCTAGCATCCGAAAGATCAGTCTAAGTTCACGATGTGAAGTTTCAACATTTGCTAGCTAGTGCCGATGACACTTATGGCAATTGATGTTCAAATGTTTTTCAATTCCCTCAATGGCCCTACTCATAGGTTTCACACAAGTCCTGAGCTGCAATGTCCGCTGATGACATTAGCTCGTCCGATTCACATATATCAAGTGTCCGATGGCTACCTAATGTAGCAATTGTCATCTTATGTCTCATTAATTATGTTATAAAATGCAGTGGATCATAAGCTCAATACTTATTCTTAGAAGCATGAAACCAAAATCTATATAAATGCTAAATGAACAATCTCTCTCTCAGCAATCTTACTACAGTAGAGGTCCAGTTTTCATACAATGACATGGCATTTAAGATCCTAAAATTCATTAATAAATGCGTTTAGATGAATGCATGCATTAATAGTATACGAAACACTTTTCACCAATATTGAGATTTTCTCAGTATTATAGCTTAGGTCAACCACGCGACAACGAAGCTTTTCGATTGGCTTCGATGGAGGTATCACTAGTTTCTAGCACCCTAGGAACATCAAAAAGAGTGTCATCAATCGATACGAAGAGCAAAAGCTCAAACATTAAGCATCTAGCAGATGGGCAAAACTCACCTCAAGAGAAAGAAATCTCTTCTCGTATGTCTCAAAAAGAGAGCTTAGAACCATTCCATTAACCGTAGAGGGAAGGTTTTCTAATCAACCAATTGAGCTTCAAACAGCCCTTCAAAACGAAAATGCCCAAAATTTAGACCCTAAAGATCCAAATCTAGGGGCTTTAATTCTCAATGAAACCTTTAAAATTCAGATTACGAGGAAAGGATCTTGCCATTTACTCTTAGAAGCCTTCAAAACCAGCTCAAAGTCTCACACTTCAAGTATCTTCCCTTCAATCAAGAACTCCAATTCAAGTTCCCAAGTCCACAATGGTCGGAAATAGCTCCAAAAGGAGAAAAAGAGATCGAAAACCATCAAAATCATGCAAAATGGGATCAAATCAAAGAGATGTAGTGTGGGGAGCTCTCTTACTGGTTCTCACTTTTCTCAGCCAGAGGAGAGCACCATAGGGGCGTGTGGTGTCGATATAGAAGCCCACAATCGCCAAATAAAGCCCGCTGCCCCAGAGCAAACTGTGCAAATTTGCTCCTGTACCGAGTACACGGGGATCTTGTACCCGTTACAAGGGAGCTAGCGGGGAAAGCCAAAACCGGGCTCGGGCATGTGCGCGTCATGCGGCACTGTACGGTTACAGGCCGGTGGCGTACGGTACACATCAACACTATGTACCGGCTTACAAGACAGCCTTTACCGACAAGACCTGCGAAAATGCAAACGAGGCTCGGTGTTTGCGAGTTCTCGGCTCTGTACCGGTACAGGCCAACCTTGTACCGGTACAAGCCCGCCAGACAGCCAATCGAGAGCTGACCAAAATCCAATTTTTGGGTTTTGGTGCAAGGCTTGGTACCACACTCACGAGGCACGATGCCCAGGTCGGCACAGTCAACGACCTACCAGGAAATCTGGAAAAGCTCAGAGCACAGCTAATCACTCGAACCTCGCAATTTGCAAAGGTCCAGTGTGTTACACATAGGTCTTCCTATGGGTCAACCTAACAAATGGTTCAGTTATTTTTATTTTTCAAAACAACCTATGAATGGTGTTGTAGTTGTAACTTGTCTCTAATACCACTTTAATCTGTCACGCCCAAGGTCCTTTTTTTGATTTAAAAGCAATGCGGAAGCGCTCAATTTTTTTTTTTGAAAACCTGACCCCCAGGGTATACCAGATCTGCAACAAATACATGGAATCCACTGTTTACACGGACAGAGTCTCCACTGTATTTGCACGGCGTCACACAAGTACAAGATGCATAATGTGATACAACCACCACAACTGAACATACAAACAATCATACATTCATCACCATTCACCACAGATTCACATTTAGTGTTTAATCATAAATTCACAACTATTAGTTTAAAATATTTTCTACCCGGAAACTTGTTTTGAAATACTAAGTTACACAAAAACCACCAGAAAACCTTTTAAAAACTGTTTCCCACACGGAAACCTTTTTTCTTTTTAAAACTTGCTACCACGAGGGGTAGAAAACTATTTTTATTTTGCAGAAATCACAATTCCATTATTACATTCATAAAACCAGATGAATTCAACGTAATAGTAACTGAACCAAATAAACATTCTAAGTTATTTAAATAAGCTAGGTAGAGAAATAACCGACAACGGGACGGTGGCTCTATCGGTCGTTAGACTCACTCCTCCCGATTTGTCCCACTAGGACCCGCGACGTCACCTGTAATGGGGGTGGGGGTGAGAACATGTAAACATGTTTCCCCTCCCAGTGGGTACCGCAAGCCGACGAGGGCGAGGGGTACTCACCAGTCAAGGAGGATAAACAACAGTAGGGGTAAGTGAAATACAGTAGCAATGATGATATATGAACATGAAATATAAATGCAAAACTACTGCTACTGTATGTATGCGTCAACCGGACGACAAGTCCAAAGCACCCAATCTAGAAACTGCCCTATTAGTCCGCAGACCTCAGGTCCATGCCGACTTCCACTCTACCTGCATATGACCAAGCCTAGGCCGCTGGGCTCATGGGTTGGCACACCCAACCACTTTTTCGAAAAAGAACACTCTCTTGCGGTGGATCAGACCGCTGGTATTTGTGAAATGCGTACGAATCTTGGGCGATCGATGCTGATATGCTCAATAGCCAACCGTCGGCAACCAGTCGACAATTCTGCCCCTCAGGGCGTACTGACAGTATAGGTCGCCAATAGAATAACCGACCAAGTAGGTCACAAAAGTAACTGCAGTAAACCGACCTCATGGGTCACAGGTACGAGATACGAGAACCGACCAACCAGGTCACAGATATCATAAAACTGCTCTACTCTAAACATGATACGGGATATGCAAGATAACTAAGTAGAGCAACCAGGAACATAGTGTAGGTGCTAGGCTCAACATATAATACATGCATGCGGAGTAATAATAGGAAAGCAAGGGTAAGAAGATATCATCGAGTGTGCACCGCTGTACCGATTTCGGATCGAAGTACCCATCTGTACATGTCTGGCAAAGGTTTCTCGACTACGAAGACAAAGCAACCAGACCTATGAAGCGTCCACCGGGTTAGAATCTAACCCACTAACATGTATCACTAACTCGCAATCCCCACTCATAGCTCCTCGGGAATTGGTTTTTCAAAACCGACTGCCGTAACACACCGAAAGTCCCGAAAACACCACCAGGACTCCGCCGGGACGCACTAACTATCCCGGAACTCACCAACTCAACTACGAGTCACCTGCTACCACTAAATACGATGTTACGTGTGACATGGCAGTGAACACATTGCCTCATATTGAAGCGATTATCGTCGGATAATCGTTCCGATCCACGTTCTCGTAAGTGTCAATCTCTACACCGCTCACCCGTCATTTTCGAACCCTCGAAACGACGTGGGTGCCTAGCCAACAAGGCTCAGCGACGACACAAATCATCACGAGGCACCGTCGGAAGAATTTCGAACTGAAAACACGTTTCGTCGGCGGATTTCGCCGAAAAACGCACCGGAAATGAACATTTGATTTCCGGAAAGGCTTGAGGCCCTGGACAACCAGTCCAGAGGTCACCCATTGCCCGTACACGCTACCAACAGCAACCACAACGAACAAAAATGCATAAAAGCCCTCTCGAATACATAAAATCACATTATTTTATGTAATTTTCGGGCCTTTATGGTCCGACCGTGTAAACCGATACCTTTCTGCCGAGCCGAGACACCCGCTGACCGGTCTCGGCGTGCCGGAGGCCGTGCTCACACTTCGGAGCACTGTCGGCTACTGTGGCAAGCGTGTGAGTGACATGAACTACTGCAAAACCGTGCGCATAGTGCTTAAAACGCTTATAACACGAAAATCGGGGCATTGTTGACCCTGACGAAGGTAAGCACAATGTTCAGCACGAAATAAAGATGATCATGCTCACATCCACATTCATCGAGATGCCCTCGAATCACCGAAAAGGTGACCGGAAGCCCCAAATAGTGTGCTGGAAATTAAACAATATACTTACCGGAGCAGTGGGAGCAAGGGTTGGTCGCTGGCGGCCAGACGGCGGGCGCTCCGGTAGGGGACGGTGCGGCTGGTCTGTGGGGTCCAGGGCAGGTGCTGGCCGGCGGCGGGTGGCAGCTGATGGCGTGGCGGTCGAGATCAAACCCGCCAATTAGACCTCAGGTTCAAGGGTGACGGCGGCCGGGCGGCGGCCGGAGGAGCTCAGGGCGACGGCAATCCGCCGCCAGAGGCCGAGGGAGGGACGGTGCGCCCCGTTCTGGGCGGCAACGACGCGCGATGGCCTAGGTAGATCTGCCTCGGCCCGCACAAACTCTGGGCGGTCGCAGGGTGCACGAGCGGTGGCCGGCACAGCGAGAGTGTGGTGGGGCGGCGAGTGGACGGTCGCCGGAGGCTGAGGGAGGACGGCGCGGTCGGTATGGAGTGGTGGCGGCGTGCGGAGACACTGCGGGCACAAATTTGGTCCGCACATGTCCTGGACGGCCGCAGGGAGCTCGGGCCGGCGGCGCACGGGGATGGCGGGGATGCGCGCGGGAGGTTCGCCGGTGGCCAGATGACGACGGGACGACTGAGCTTGGGCTTCCACTGCGCGCGAGTCCCGAGCCTAGGTCAGCTCGGCCCGAGTTAGCTCGGTTTGGCCGCAGCTTACACAGGGGGCTCTGGCGGTGCGCGAGGACGGCGGGGGCCGGCAGGGACAGCGCTGAAGATGGGCCTCGGCCCAAGGGTGAAGGATCCAAGGGTTTTGATGCTCCCCCGAGTTCAATAGCCGAGAAGAAGGCAAGGTGGAGGGAGAGAGGAGTTGAGGGGCGGCCGGGGGTGCTCGCCGGCAGTCGGGGCAGGCGCACGAGCAGGAGAGAAGGGTGTTGCGATGGCTAGGGTGGACTAGGGTTAGCTGGGGTGGTCTAGGGTTAGGGTTCCATAGGTGAAACCCTAAAATCACCTTTTATACAAGGTGTATAATTGCAAAAAAGCCCACCATAATCCATTATTTTTAGCTGAGTCCCCTTCCAATACGTGTAATTTGCATACAAGTCCCTCGACGTTCGAAATCACGCAAAATGGCGCATAAAATATTGGGCTTTTTGCGATTTTTTCATTTTGCCGATTTCGACCCCTCAGCGAATATTTCGCGATTCCCGAAGATCCGTCAGTCGGATTTTCGATCGGATCGTGCGAGTGCGTTCAACACGAGTGGGGCATCGAATCTAGCATTTCGTTTTGTCCGATTCGGTCGCCGATTAGCGACAAAACCAACCCTCTCCAATCTCCAAAAACCACACCTATACACATAGATCCAATAAAACTCTTTTTCTCGAAAATCGTGCATCAGAATCTAAATCCGTCAGTGCCATTGGGTCCAGGATAGTCGAACTGTCGAAAACTAGCTATTAGATCACTATGATCGAAGTCCAATACGCACCAGAAGCCTTCTCCACTCATTGGCTTCTCCGGAAAATCGAAGTTACTATTCACTTTAANATATATATATATATATATATATATATATATATATATATTTGAATTCAAAAATTTGAATTTCAAAATCCCCTCTTTATTGCTCAAAATCTCAGATATTACAAATATACAACCACAACTGTATGAGCATACACATACATTCTCCATTCACATTTATATTCATTTCATCATAGACATCATAGATATCCATAAATTCACATCTATCAGTTTAAAATATTTTTTACTCGGAAACTCATTTTGAAACACAAAAAGTCATGAAAACCAATAAAAACCTTTTCAAAATAGTTTCCCACACGAAAATCTTTTTCTTCTAAAACACGCTACCATGAGAGGTAGAAAACCGTTTTCGTCTCAAAAAAAAATCATAAGTTCTTTATTACATTCACAAAAATCCTATGTATCCAATTTATGCAAACCACTGAACCATAAATATTAAGTCAATTATTAAAAAGGCAGATTTGAGAAGTTTAACCAAAACGGCGGGCCGACAGCTCTATCGCTCGCTAAGATGAGCACCTCATGTACCTCCCGACTTGGACCCGCGACGTCATCTGAAAGGGGGTGGGGGGTGAGAACATATACACATGTCTCCCCTTCCAGTGGGTACCACAAGCCGACGAGGGAAAGGAATACTCACCAGTCAAGAAGAATAAACAAATGTACAGATATGCTAATACAGCAGCAATGATAAGTAAAGGAACGAGATATGTACATGAATCACTACCGCTAATGTATGTATGAATCAACTGGACTACAAGTCAAAAAGTAACCCAATCAGAAACGTGCCATGTTGGGCTGCAGACCTCAGGCCTGTGCCACTACTGCCCCAACCTGTAAATGACCCCAGCATAAGCTCTTGGATCAGAAAGGTATATGACCCCAGCATAAGCTCTTGGGTCTAAAAGGTATATGACCCCAGCATAAGCTCTTGGGTCTGAAAGCATATAACCCCAGCATAAGCTCTTGGGCTCACGGGCTGGCATTCCTAACCACTTTTCCGGAAAAAAACACCCTCTTGTGGTGGATCAAACCGCTGGTGTTCATGAAATTCATATGAGCAGTGGCGATCGATGCTAATATGCTCAATAGCTAACCATCAACAACTAGCCAACCGTGTATGCTCACTACCGACCGTGTAGGTCACCAAGTAGTCCAACCGACCAAATAGATCACAATAACAGATGCAGTGAACCAACCGAATAGGTCACAGTACGAGATACAAGAATCGACCGACTAGGTCACAGTACGAGATACAAGAACCGACCGATTAGGTCACAGCTCTCACATTTAATCATAAACCTGCTATACTTCTACTCATGATGCTTGATATGTAAACAACCAAGTAGAGCGATAAATAGATAACAAAGGTACTAGGCTCAACATATATATATCGGGTAATAAAAGAAAAGAGGGGGGAAGAAGATGTCACCGAGAGTGCATGTCACACCCCAATAATCCCACATCGGATAGGAATGAGGATGTGATTGGGTATATAAGAGACTTAGACACTAGTGATAATAACTGGGCTTAAGCGTTTTGGGTCGGTGTTTGGACCCAACGAGTTATTGTTGCTAGTGGGCCGGGTCATTATATTTGGTATCAGAGCCAGTTCACCAGCCAGAAATGTGTGACGAGTGTCAGGCCCCGCGACCGCCACTTTGGCTGGTGCGGGCACGTCGAACAGCACGCCGGACGGACAGCACCTCCTCTGTCCCCCCAAGGCTTTGCATCAACAAATCATGTACAAGAGTTGCCCAAGAAAACTCAAAAACATACATGATACAACGAGGAGCGCCACTAGTGCTAACAACAAGAGCAAGCTACAAGTAAATCATACAAGTGATAATAAAGAGAGTTATTAACTATTACATTTATTTACAACATTGTTTATCCCTATTTATTTACATTTATCATCCAAAATGTAAATACATCACGCTCTCAAACTGCCTCACACCTATACAAGATCTACTCTCATGTATACCTCAGGTGTCTCTAATGCAAAAGGAGGCTGTAGCTATCTCTAGGGCGCTAGGCCCTTACCGCGATCCTCGCCCGGAGCGCTCGCACTCGGCCCTGCAACATGGTGGGGTGAGAACTACGAATAGTTCTCAGTGGGTTCGGCCGCCGACTCCACCGATCTCCCCACTAGGTCTAAGAAGGCATATACAGATAGATAGATAGATAGATAGATATGTAAACGAAAGCAATAACAGATATCATGATGTATGCCTCAATCCAAATATGAATGAATGAATCCTACATAGTACTGAGGTCACTGTCATGCTACTATGTCAAGGAAAACATGCTATTGTAGCTGTCATACAACCCAATCTCAATCTCACGGGAGAGGATCCGCTCGCTCGGGGCGAGAACAACTCACTCACCCGACTCACTAACATCTCGTAGGTGAGGATCCACACTCACTCACCCGAGACCGCCTGCGGGGCCCCATAAGGCTCACCCCTCGTGTGACAAAACTCCAGAGCACACGGCTTGTGCGGAGCGACTGCCACCAAGCACTAAACAGACATGTGAGTATAGTCCAATCCTCGTCAACAGAGGATACCCTATCCACTAGGGCCAACATCTCTCGGGAACTAGTCATCACTAGGTTTATCATGCAATAGTGTTTCACCTACACTCTAGTTCATCATGCCACTCGTGATAGTTTTTATGCTATTTAGATGCCACTCGTTCATTGACCATTGTCCATTTAACACAAGTTCATGTTGTCATTACACTAGGGTTTCTATGTCACAATTCACCTTTACATATGCATTCTAACACTAGTGTCAAGCTCACCTCGCAACACTATCAAAGAATGCAAGTAAAGGAATTGCGCCCATTCATACCCTATCATGCATCCTATCAATATGCAATAGATCAACAGTAATACTTAGACACAGGGAGCACCTCAACTGCTTTGGGATGGACACCACCCATCTTTTATAGCGTTCTGATTGCTTGTCGTCACTCGCAATCGGCCTCCCGCAGCGCGCGCCGCTCGGCTCGACCCAATTCACGCGCGACCATCGAACGACCTCCGATCCGCGATCCGAAAATTAAAGGTCTTCGGTTCCTTGTTACGATACTCGGAATCCGATCCCGCGATTTACGGACACCACCTCGGCCCTCCAGGCGGAAACGAATGTCGGAAGGTCCTTTTTGCCAATAACTCCGCGCTCGCTCAGCGGATCAGCAAACCGACTGTGCCAATAGAATCATAGGCCTAACAATTACATTTACATAGGGTTAATTGAGATCAAACCCTAACTTTTCACAAAAACCCTCACGGAGCCCTAGCTCAAAACTACGGCGCAAACGTGCCGCAATAACCCTAGATTTTATGTCACGCCCCGGGGCTCAGCGGAAGCCTACCCGGCGCGTGTCCAGACCCGCCATACGTATAAAACATATAAGGCGTCTACAAAAATTTCAAACAATAATACAAGAGATCCAGAGATATCAAAGCATTGTATAACTAGTTCTATAACAAGGAAAGGACATAAAGCTGAAAGTCCACTAAATAAAAACATAAAGTAAGTACAATAGGGATCCCATAACAAGTGCTAAAAGGAGTACAAGGTGGTCTCTCTATACATGGTACAAAACCTCTCCTCTCTCTNCAGTTGACCTAGTGGTGTACTTCGCCACTCTCGGCGGCTTACCCACTGGGAACTATTGTTTAATAGTTCTCACGCCCTCTTTGTTGTTGTTTTTACAGAGCCTTCCACCTCGGGAAAGGCTAGGGTTCTTGGCGAGGGGTCTGCGGCTAGCTAGAGCCTTTTGGACGTGTACTAGACGACCTCCACCAGTTTATGTAGTTTAGTCCAGAGATGTATATTAAGTGTTTTTGTATATTGTACTTTATTTTTCTTTCATGTATTAAGGTTTAGATTGTATAAGTTTAAAAGTCGTGCTCTGATTACCTGGTTAGAATTATATGCTTTTACTATATGGTTTGTAGACGCCTTGTGTATACTTGAGTTGTGGTGTACACGGCGGGTCTGTGCACTCGACCGGATATGCTTCCGCTGGTACCCGGGCGTGACAGTTGGTGATCGAATCGGAGTACCCTGAGGTGGGGAAAGTAGATGCAAATGAGAATTCTTGCATGCCAAGCGGTGAATGGTGTCGGAGCGCGTAGTGTCGTAGAGTTTCGACTTGCGCTACCACAAAGAATGGCGGAGGAGACCCGTAATGCACTTTCGGAGTTACACTTAGCAAATGTGCGTGAATTTGGTCTCACATCTTCCGTAGTGGGCCCTTGGATGGTTCCAATGAGAGAAAGGCCACTCCGAGATGCAAAAGTGCATTGAAGTTCCCGATTGCCCGGTAAATTGAGTTGGGGTGCAAATTGGAGTTGGATTTATTTGAGTTTCGAGGACGAAACTCTTATTAAGGAGGGAAGAATGTAACATACCGAACTTCGAAAATCATGAAGTTACGGTGTACATTTAAATGGTTCCGGTGCGATTGCGGTGGAATGTAACATACCGGATTTTAAATATAAAAGTGAAAATAAATAAAAAATAGTGTGAGATACTATTTTTATTGGATTTAGAGAAGTAAAACCACAAGTCAGAACTGACATTGTGCTGAAATCAGGAATGAAAACAGAAGAATATAGAATTTTCTGTTGGGAAACGAGGAGATAAATTAGCAGGAAATGTCACACGTCAGGAAATTATGAAAAATTGGCAGATATGTCAGACTTATTTTTATGAGGCTAGAATTTTAAAAGTTTCATATTATTACTGACACTCGTAGGAGTTGAGAAATAGGATCCGAAAAGCTATTCTGATAAAGATTGCAGTTCCGGTACAGTTTTTAGTGACAAAAA
>NW_017890631.1:39958-42635 GCF_001540865.1 Ananas comosus | reverse complement strand
GATTTGTGACTCGGTCGGGGACACAACGACGGATCAAAGACATCCTTCATTTCAAGGATTCTCAATCATCGAAAGCTAATGGCCAAATAGGCCCCAAATCCTCTCCAACACTTACCCAATTTTAGGTAAGGGAGACAGTCAACGCAACCAGCGAAATTAAATCCTCAAATTGCACTATTTTGTGCTCAAGGTCCTCAAGGCGAGTCAAGTCAGCTCGCTATCCAAGGGTACTAGGTACCCACAACAACTCCACACTAAAAAAGGCCAATCTATTTGTTGGCACACAGAACCATCTCATATGGTAGGGCGTTCGAAACGACACACCAGATCAACCGATCATCCACACGCGCCGAAAGGTTCAACGCTACAACTCCTCGGGTTGGGTCACTACAAACTCGGTGTGTCCTTGATCTCACGATCCAACACGTGGCTTTCCACGCTCCAGGGTCTACGCTCGAACTACCGTCCTGACCAAAACTCTGCCCTACCCGTAGGTACCGGGCCGCTGTCACACACAGCCGACTGCGCCTGCCCAACGGGCTCAGGCTCCACAGTCCCAAAATGGTCCAGGTACGGTCGTCTCCAAGCACCACTCGGCAAGCAGCCGATCTAGGGATGCAACTTATGCTATCCTCGTGAGATCTGCAAGCATAGCAAAACATGCTTCCCACAACCCGCAGATCAACCGCCTAGCTCGATGGGCTACACAATGTCGCAAACAGCGAACTAACAAAATGCCATGCAACTCGGCGAGTAGCCAATCATAGATGCAATGTACCAGTAACCAATGATGCACAACTCAAATGCCACAAACGAGGCTGATACCTGTAGTCACAAACTCGGCCGCTGCTGCCTCCTCCGCCTGGGCCACGTACAGGCGCCCGCTCGAGGCCCGTCGTGACCCCTACGACTGTCTCTGGACGGGTGGCCTCCCGGCCTGATAGTGGGCAGAAGAGGTCCCCTGGCTAGGACCCGGTAATACTGGTGTCGATGCTGAAGATGGCGCTGATACTAAACCCCTCGAACAGTCAGACAGGAAGTGACCCTCCTGGCCACACGAGTAGCACCTGCCCTGCCTCTGTGAGCACTGCTGCGGGTAATGACGACCACCGCAGATCACGCAGCTCAGAGTCCGATGACGCTCGGATCCTCTATGCCGTGCTGATGAGCCACGTCCTAGCGACTGGCTCCGGTTCCTGGAATGTCTCGGCGGCCTCCCACAGTGCGTCTGACTCGCACCCTCAGCCGCGGGCCTCTTGTCTTTTCATTTGTTCGAGCCTTCTCGACGCTCCCGCAAGTCTGCCGCGCAGCTTTCCACGATGAGAGCGCGGATCACCACATCTTGGTAAGTCTGAAGGTTGGAGGGTTGCACCATCTGAAAGATCGACGGCCGAAGTCCTCGCTCGAAGATCCAAGCCTTATCCTCGTCGTCCCGCACAACAAAGGGCGCATAGTGTAGAAGCCGAGAGAACTCCCTCTCGTACTCGGCCACAGTCCGATCCCCCTGGCGCATCTCGCGCAGATCCTGCTCCATTTTCCTCTTAACGTGGACGAGGAAGTAATGCTCCAATAAGAGCTCCTTGAATCTCTTCCAAGAAATCGCTGCTAGGTCGGTGTTGGGATTATCCTGGATGCCCACCCACCAGCTATAGGCCTCGCCGTCCAAATGGTGAGTGGCCAGCAAAACTCTATCTCTCTCCTCCACGAAAGTGTCGCGGAATAACTTCTCCATGTGCATCAACCACTTCTCAACAATCCAGTGGTCGGCTTTCTCTCTATCAAAGATCCTGGGGTCGCACCTCCTGAACTCGTTGAGGCGATCCATGAGACGCTGCCGCTCCGCTCCTTTAACCATCAAGGGAAAAGTCGCCGCTGCTACAGGCACCTGAGCTGGTGGTGCTGCCAATACCTCCTCCCGAGGGGCTACCACAAGTGTCGTCTACGAAGTGTCGAGTACAGGGAATGACCCCTCGAGCGCAACTGTCTCAACTGGTGCGGGTAGTACCGGGACCCGGGCCTCCCTGACAGCTGCCTGCTGCAATAGAAGATCCTCCAGGCGCTGCATCCGTGCCTCCTGCCGGCGTGCCGTATCCGCCTGTTGCTGAGCCGCCGCCGTCTGCTGCGTCACCAAATCAGTGAGGGCGGCAAGTTGGCTCCTCAACTCATGGACCTCACCGGATCCGGAGGTAGCGGATGTCTCCGCTCCCTCAAAAGTCGTCGCATCGTCCGCTCTAACAGACTTAGAGCATGTAGTCGGCATCAACACTACAACATCATAAAAGCGCAAGTTAATATAACCCACGCTATCGCAACCCCGCTTAAATAACAATACCCCAATTCATGCGAAAGTAAAGAAGTGTCCCAACTACTAACTCCCGATGATACGTTGTCGGCCGCCAACGTAACCCTCCGCGAAGTTAGGAGCCACACACTTCGATTCAACTCTAACATTTTAGAGTTATCAAAATAGACCCAATCAAGATACTTTCGCTTACAAATTAAATAGACCTCGTCTCTCACGAGTCTAATTCCTATAGTCCAACTGGCCTAAGGTTTTCTAGGTCCACTAAGACTCAACACTAGACTCTGATACCAAATTAATCTGTCACGCCCCGGGACCCGGCGTAGGCCCGCCCGGTGCGTGCCCAGGCCCGCCATATGCCTGCACATATAAGGC
>NW_017890631.1:0-38575 GCF_001540865.1 Ananas comosus | reverse complement strand
GAGCACCAATGGCAAACAAGCTTGGTCATCGTCTCAAAGTATCAAATCATCATGTTCTTAACATCAGGGTAAAGTCACTAACAACCCAAAGGTTCTAGTTACATTATTTCAATGTGAGGTTTAACAATTCAATAGTTTTCAGCGTCACATGAGCTTAGTTTATAAGTTCAATCGCAAGATGATGTATCCAACATTCACTATGTTTGGTCGCCTCTTTTATGACACTTAAACATTTTCTTAATACATAGCAGTCATATCACATTCTATATCTCTTTATTGACATTAGCTATGTACTATCAATAATGAGGTTAATAACATGTCTTCTAGGTGTTCTCATATCACTACATGCGGTTCTGTCCAATGCAACGTTCAACTTAGCATATTCTCATAATAATATATGCACTACCACATTACCAATATCCATCAGGTTAATGCCGCTTTATGACATTAGCTGCTAAGTCCATTTCTAGCTCAAGACGTAATTGCCGTCGCTTATTGACTTTAGCTTCACTATTTGTATTACCCTAGCCTATGTCACTTTCACATGACAATATGTCTAACCATGTCAAGCATGCGTTTAAAGGTCAAGAGTGTAATCTATATGCAATATGCACCATATGCCAAACATGATCTAAACCAATTAAAGAATGCTAATATATGCTAAGATTTCTAAGTCTAAACAGTTCTTACTATATAGGAGGCACTGTACTTTAATACATGTAGTATGCATATTAAGCATTCTAAAATTCTCAATATTCAATTCTAGGAAGAATATGCATCTTTTTATTTATAGCACCTTATCTCACAATGAGATTTTCTCTATTGTGTGGCCTAGGTCAAACCCACCGACCATCTGCTAGTCCTTCTTTCGCCGTAAACTGGTTGTCCACGAGTCTCAAAAGATACTACTAAAAGATATTATGTAATGAGCGAAGGGATACACAAGTATTACGAACAACTATAAGATCAAACATTAACCATCAAGGCAAAAGGGCTAAAATCTCACCTATGGAGTAGAAAATCTTTCCCAAGCTCCAAAAGAGAGCTAAATCCCTTTCAATCCAACCCAAAGGAAGATTCTAATCCAATCAATTGAGCTCCAAAAGTCCTAGATCAAAAATCCCCAAAACAAACCCTAAATCCTCATTTCTAGGGTTTCTATACAAAAATCATGAAAATCATAAAAGAAAGGAAAATAGTAAGCAACTAACCTCTCATGAAGCCTCAAACAAGGTTCAAAATCCACAAGGGTCGAAGATCTCACCTCCAACGAGCTCAACTCCAAGCTCCCAAGCTTCTCCCATGGTGGAAAAGTCACCAAAAGACAAAAAGAGAGCAAAAGAGGGAATTAAACCTCAAAAATCTTAATCAAAGAAAAGAAAATGAAAGAGGGAAAGAGGAGAGCTCCCTCACATTCTTCTCCACTGCTGGCAAGCCCAGGAAACACCAAGGGGCGTGGGGTGTATTTGTAATGATGCTACAATAACAAAAACACCCCTACAGTTCAAACTGCTCAAAACTGCCACTGCGTACTGGTACACGAGCCCACGTACCGGTACACATCCCACGAAATAGCCAAACCCGAGCCTCGGGTTGGCTGGGAAGCTGGCTGTGTACCGGTACACAATCCCGTACCGGGACAGCCATCAACCCTGTACTGGTACACAGCCTAATGAAGGCTACCCGAGAGCTAACCAAAAATCCGATTTTTCGAATTTTGGTGCTAGGCTTCAAACCTCCATTCTCGGAACACGAGCCATAGGTCGGAACACTGTCTACGACCCACCAGAAAGTCTGGAAAAACTCAGGACACCGTCCAAACACTCGAACCTTGTAATTTGCAAAGGTCCAGTATGTTACAGCTGGCGTTTTCCAAGGTATGCTTCACTTTTTGAATCCTTGGTATAGTTTCGTCTCAACCCTCTAATTTCTTGTTGCCCTAATCCTGCTTCAACAATAAGCGCGATCTGAGGTATAGTCCTCGATCCAATCAAATTTAAAATTCCCTGATATAATCCGTAACACAATCTTTTGTACTGTTTAATCCTGGCCGCTTATTTTCTTTCTTACGGCCCCGATCGTACTTTCTAACTTTGTCTTATATGCGGCATTAATTAAGTCATCTTAATTGCCGCTGTCTATTCATCATCACAGCCGACCTCGGAACCCGCTTTGATGCAACGGTTCAATACGTCGGCCTTTTCTTCTTCCTCAAGCTTCTCATTCTTCTTGTCTTTTATATTTCTCTAGTTCATATTTCATTCCCTCCAGCGAAATTCCTTGTTCCTTTCTTTTTCCGCTATCTTTCTCCTTTTGTCTCTCGTACTCATTTCTTTCGGAACAATGGCACTAACCTCTCCTTTGCCTACCTGTCCTTCATTGGACTATACTTTGCTTAGGCCATATCTTGACTCAGACCCTGTTAGGTTTATCTTGGGTCCTTCCTTCACTGAAGACCCATCCGCTGATGACTTCCCGTTTTCTAATGAAGGTCTTCCGTTGATGGCCGAATCTATCCATCTTCACTCCTGGTATCCTTCGGCTTCGACGGGAAGAAGTCTTCGAACCTAGCCTAGTATCTCAGATGCCTACTTGGCTTGGTTGGATCGTGTGCAAGCCACTTACGGCGATTTATGGCGAGAAATTGGTATCTATGAAGCCATTCAGTTATCCCGAAAACCTCCTATAGCTGATTTTCTTCTTCTGGCTTCCGCCTTTTGTTTATGGTCCCCTGTTTCTAACGTTTTTCTCTTTAGAGGCGGCCCTCTCACCCCAACTCTTTTTGATGTCGCCGCCATTGTCGGCCTACGTCCTCATGGCGTCACCATTTTCATGGCCTATAACCCTGATGGTGTATCTGATTTTGAGACCCATCTTGATCTTAATGATTTGGCCTACTCCAAGTTTCTCCGTAAATTTGCAGGTGAATCCCCTGCTCCAGTCACTAAGAAGGAACATACAGCGTTCCTTCTGTACTCGTTATGTCATAATCTTTTCTGCACTCGTTCGCAGAAAATTAACCGAGATTTTATTTCCATCACAGTTGGTTTATCTAACGGTGATAAATTGGCCTTGGGGCCCTATTTCCTTGCTTTTGTTTACAGGAAAATTTTTGATTCCATTAAACCGTCACCCTCTGATAATGGTGTTACCATTAGCTCGGGTTGCGGCGTTTTTTGATTTTTGCAAATGTTTTTGCAAATTTATTTCAGTAAATTATGCCAAGAACCTTTAGATTTGAACTCGACTGCTCATTTTGACTCCTATGGACTCACTCTCGGCTGTTCCCCACCGTTGACATCTGGACATCCTCTCGATTTCCTCACTTATTTTTCTGTTTTTTATGATTCGAGTTTTTTACTTTCTTATTTATTGGTTCCCTCTTGCTGATCGAGTCACTGGCCCTCCTTAATTTTTAGCCAGGTATGAATCACTTCAAGGGGAACTCGCCTCCTCTCGCGCTGGCGAGTATTTTGATGTTTGGTGTTCTTTTTTGGCTCCTCGGGACTTGCACATCGGCCTAAAATCGCGCTCGAAGTTATTGCCCAGTACCGAGGTTTACTCTCCACAGTTTGTGGCGCGCCAATTTGGCTTTACACAGGCCGTCTCTGCTCCGGCCAAGTTTTTCACGGCTAATACTGCCACTAATCGCCCGCCTACCAAGAGTATAGCTGACGCCAATCAAATTTCGGCTATGGGAAACCGTCTACGGCAATTTTTCAAGTTGGTCAGCTTTAGGCCGAATTATACCGGAGTGCTAGGTTTTCGCTATACTGTAAATTGGGACATCTTTCTCAAGAAAACCTTTGTCCCTATTGTCTCGCATGCACATCGCAAGACTTGTCACCCTCTCAGTATGTTATCTCATTTGAAGTTAACTTCCCGTTTATAATTACTGCTGCTTATCTATTTTTTATTTATAGTTCCCTTCCTAAGTAAGGCTCAATCGGATGGCCCTGCTGAGCCATCCCTTTCTGAAGAGAAATCGGAAGATGCTGCTGAGTCTTCACCTCCTTCCTCTGTAATGTCTTTTATACTTCTCTTTATTTCTCCTTTTTGATTTTTGTGTATTTACTTTTCTTTTGTTTTCTTCTGCAGTCTGTTCTTGCATCTTCATCGGTCCCAGCTTCAGATAAGAGACCGGTTGGGACTGCGCCCTCTACTATCTCGCCGCCTTTGAAACAGCGTAAGACAGTTGCCAAACGGCAATTCCGACAAGCCGAAGATATCCCTTCGGTTGATATTTCAACAGATAAAGCCGAAGATATATCTTCAGCTTCAATCCCAAGCTCAAGAGCCGAAGATATACCTTCGGCTGGCGTTCCCTTAGAACAAGATCCTGTCCTGACTGAGCCGATTGAAATCAGGGTAAGTCAAATTGTTTATCTATTCCCACGCTTTCTTTATCTCAAAATATTTTATTATTTTCTTTTAATTCACAGTCCTCTCCTGAAAGAGCCACTTTTACTCATTCTTCAAAGACGAAGATAGAACGACAACGTCGTAGGGAAGCTCGTCTTGAAAAGAAGCGAGGAATAGAGAAGAAGAAAATGTCTGTTGAAAAGGTGGACATGACGCCTTTATCAAGTGAGACTGTGTCGCCTTTCTCTGCCCCTACTTCAATGTCAATTGTAAGGGATGAACAAATAAATGTACCTCTCGAGCGAAGCTCTGGAGATGCAAGCACTGTACCACCTTGTCAAGGTCAGGCATCCTCTCCTCTAGCTACCGAGGATCCTTTATCTGCCAGTCTTCATACTCTTCTGGTCTCTAGCCCCAATTCTAATGAGGAAGATGATTCTTCAACCGTTGTTGTATTACCAAACACTCAATGCAAATTTGATGAGTGTCTTAAAATATATAGCAACGGTCTCCCCTATTTAGCTCAAAATCCAGAGCTATTTGATCGACTATATACTCTTTTGCTTGATTTAGCCGATCGACCTGATATTACTTCTAGTATCAAATGTTCTGTAGATACTTTGTCGTCTCAACTTTCTTCTTTCTTAGCTCGGTAGCAATCTCTAGGTACCGAGCTTTTATCCTTAGATCAACATTTTCATCGCGTTGATCATTTTAAAAGAAACATTCCTGAAGTGGCGACTCTAATTACTGAAGTGAACCGTGAAGATCAGTCTCTAGCTAACCAAGAATCGGCTTTACGGCAACTCATATCAACTCTCAGAGAAGAATTAGCTGTGGCCGAATCCACTCTTGTGCAAATTTCTGAGCGCCGACTTCAAACACAAGGCCAATTGAAGTCTAGAAGGGAGAAAGGGATGAGACTTAAAGAAGAACTTTCTCAGCTTTACAAAGTACATCCCTTAATGAAACGCTGACAGAAAGCTGCCGAAGCTGCCCAAGCCAATCTTATAACTGAATGGAACCAACTCAGGGATCTTTTATCTTGATTCGGCATGTAGTAATTTAACTTTGACTTTAGTTAATTTCCCACATGGATGGGTAATATTTCTTCAAATACTTCTCGTTGATTGGTTTTCCACTTTCTGACCCATCTCTGTTTTTCAAGTAATATGCATTTCCTTTTGTAATTCGGTTGATCTCAAATGGCCCTTCCCAATTTGGGGACCATTTTCCATACATTCGGTCTTTTTGACCAATTGGAAAGATTAGCTGAAGAACTAAATCACCGACCGCAAATGCTTTAGACCGAACTTTCTTATTGTATGTGCTACGCACTCGGCTCTGGTATGCTTGCATATTATCCAGAGCTATCAATCGAGTATCGTATACTTCTTTTACCTTTTCTTTCATCAGATTACTGTATTCATCAGCCGATAGTTCTTTTTTCTTTTCTATTCTCAAAGAAGGAATTGTAATTTCGACCGGAATTACGGCCTCATGGTCGTAAACTAATTGGAACGGTGTCACTCTTGTTGTCGTTTTTATTGAAGTTCGACATGCCCATAATACTTCGGAAAGCTTTTCGTTCCATTTCCTCGGATGCCTTCCAATATGCTGTTTCATGAGATTGATAATTATTTATTCGCTGCTTCTACTTGACCATTCGGTTGAGCATAATAAGGAGAAGAATGAAGTAACCTTATTTTTCGCGATTCAATGAACCGAACGAACTGCTTACCCGTGAACATTGTTCCTTGATCGGTCGTAATTGTCTCGGGGATCCCAAAATGATGAATTATATGGTATTCAACAAAATCGATGACTTCTTTTTGAGTGACCAGTCGAGTAGGTTTTACCTCTACCCACTTGGTAAAGTAATCAACTGCTACTATTAAAAACCTATGAACAACCGAGGAGTTCGACTGGATTTCTCCAATCAAATCCATGGCCCAACCTCGAAACGGCCATGGTTTAATTATGGCATACATCTCAGAGGCAGAGACCCTCTGAATTGAGCCATGAAATTGACAATCTTTGCAACCCTTAGCATATTCTATGCAATCCTGATGCATAGTCGGCCAGTAGTATCCTAAATGCCGAATCGTCCACCTTAGCCTTTTTCCTGCTAAATGAGTTCCACGTATTCCCTCATGTGTTTCACCCATTACCAATAGAGCTTCTTCGGGCCCTAGGCACTTCAATAGAACTTCTTCGACTATTCTTTTGTAAAGTTGTCCAACCAATAGACAATAACCGAGAGCTGTCCTTCGAATATTATAGTCGACCCCTTTATTAGGATCTTTTAAATATTCGATTAAAGATTTTCTCCAATCTTCTTTTACCTCTATGGGAGCTATAATCGTCTCTCGTACATGAACCGAAGGTAATAGCCTTCTCTGTATTACTATTGATTTTGATTTCGGCTTTCTATATCCTAAAGCCGACTGAGCTAGTTCATTTGCTTTTTCATTTTTCTGCCTGCTCATATGTTCAAACTCAGCTTCTCCAAAATTACACAGTAATTCTACTGTTTTCCTTAAATAATTTTGCAAATTCGGATTTTCACATCGGTATTCTCCATTAACCTATTTGATTACTAATTGCGAGTCACCAATGACTTTGATTGATTTTGCTTTCAATTCTTGCAAAATTTCAAGGCCAATGATCAATGCCTCGTATTCGGCCTGGTTGTTGGAACAGCCGAAGTCTAGTTCAAATGCAAGTTGACAAACTTGTCCTTCAGGGGATTGTATCACTATCCCTGCTCCTGCAGATTCGGCTGTTTTTGAACCGTCAAAATACAGCACCCAAGGTTGACAGCTGATCAAATTCTATTTCGGCTCCTCAATTTCTACACATGGGTGATCAGCCAGAAAATCGGCTATAGCTTGTCCCTTAACAGCTTTTGCAGGAACATAATTAAAGGAAAATTCGGATAATGCTAACACCCATTTTTCGATTCGTCCCCGTATCATTGGTCTAGATAACATATATTTTACCAAATCGATTTTACATATTACCGATACTTCGGTTGGTAAAATGTAGTATCTTAATTTTATGCATGAATAGTATAAAGCAAAACACAATTTTTCAATAGCCGAATATCGTTTCTCAGTATCTAAAAGATATCGGCTCAAATAATAAATGACTTGTTCCTTTTTCTCTTCATTTTCTTGGGCTAATAAACATTCCAAATTTTTTTTTGCAGCCGATAGGTATAATTTCATCGGCTGGCTTATTTTTGGAGGCATTAATACAGGAGGGTTTGACAAATACCTCTTTATACTGTCAAAAGCCTCTTGTTGTTCCTCTGTCCATACGAATTCTTCTTTATCTTTTAGCCGAAGTAGTGGGGTAAAAATCCCTATCCTTCCGGCTAGATTAGATATAAACCGCCGAAGATAGTTAATCTTCCCCAACAAACTTTGCAGTTCTTTTTTGCACTTTAGTGGAGGTAATTCTAATATTGCTTTCGCTTTATTTTTATCAATTTCGATCCCTTTTTTATGCACTAAAAATCCTAGAAAGTTTCCTGCTGAAACTCCAAAAGCACATTTCAAAGGGTTCATTTTCAAATTATATTTTCCCATTCTTTAAGCCAAACGGCATAACAACCCATTCAAAGGTTCCAATCGAACCAGAGCATCTAAAAGCCGTTTTAGCCACATCTCCTTCAGCAATATAAATTTGATTATAACCAGCATGTCCGTCCATAAAGGACAGAACTTCATTACCGGCAGCCGAATCTACTAACATATCGGCTATTGGCATTGGATACTCATCTTTAGATGTGGCTAAGTTCAAGTTCCTAAAATCGATACAAACTCTAAGTTTGCCATTCTTTTTACATACTGGTACTATATTAGACACCCAATCGACATAACGGACCGCTCTAATAAATCCGGCATTCAAAAGATTTTCTATTTCGTTCTTAATTTGGAGTACAATACTCGGCTCAAACCTACGAGCCGGTTGTTTAAAAGGCTTAAACTTTTTTTTAATGGGCAGCCTATGTTCTACAATTTTCCTGCTTAAACCTGGCATTTCTTCATAACTCCATGCGAAGCAATCTTTGTACTCCTTTAACAACGTCCTCAACTCCTCCTGTTGTTGAGCCGATAGCTTTGCACTTATATACGTCGGTCTCTTATCTTCATCGGATCCTAGATTTATTTCAATTAACTGATCTTGGATCTCTATTTTTTTCTCACCGACTTTAATAGGCGATTCTTCCAAATTTACTTCACCTGTCCGCCTATTCGGTTCATGTGTTTTATCGGCTTCACTGAACGATTTCACTTCTTCAGCTTTTGGGGCCGAACCTGTTGTAACTTTTCCGGCTCCATCAGCCGGATTGTCTAAGATTGACACTTTGGCCATGGTAGCCGAATTATCTTCACAGCCGATCTTATTGATCGGCTCATCCCATCGAGGCTCTTGGCGAGCCCCTATTCTCGATTCTTCGGACTCTATTTTAACCACCTTGGTGGCTCTTCATCAGCCACCATACCATTGACATCTTTGGAGAGGATTAATTGAATCCCCTCCTCTGTTACTCTGACAAAAGAAATCTGATCTGGATCCGCATCGGCCCAATTAGTATGGCCGATGTCCTCCATATTGACATCTATCATTTGAGACCGTCCTTCGGCCCGGATCTCTTCTACCTTGTCTCCTATCCACTGGAACAGTTTTTCGTGGAGTGTAGAAGGTACACACTCATTCAAATGAATCAAATCTCGTCCAAGTAATAAATTGTAGTGGCTGTCTGCATCCACCACAAAAAACATAGTTTTCAAAGTTTTGGAGTCGACCGTGAGTTCGGTGGTGAGTACTCCTCGAGCTTGCTGATCGTTTACAGTAAAGTTGGTCATGATTGGGTCGGTGGGCTTTAACTCATCCTCATCTTTGCCTAGCTTCTTGAAAAAAGAAATAGGCATCACATTGACCATGGCACCACCATCTACTATGACTCGGCCTACTGTCCGACCTTCAATTAAGGCCCTAATGAACAGGGGCCTTATGAACCTCGTCTGCATAGCCGATGGCTTCTTAAAAACCATTGCATCGGCCGGTTGATCATCCTCGAGTTGCAATTGGGCCACTTTAAGCCCAACTTCTTCTTCCTCTCTGAATTCTTCATATTCAATAAACTCTGCCTTAAAGGACTGAGGATGTCACGCCCCGGGACCGCTACCAATTTGGTCCGGTTCGGGCGCGTCGAACAGACGCCGAACGGACAGCACCTCTCCTGTCCGCCCAAGGCCAAACAACTAGATCAGGTACAGTTAAGCGCGCCCAGGGAATGCTTATTTAACGTACATGATCGATACGATGCACACAAGTGCACAATAGCTAAGAGCAAGAACCACGAGTGAAATACAAGTGTATAAAGAGAGTACATCTAGCTAATACAACCATTCAACATTTACATCATTTGAATATATTACATTTCCATCTTCCAAATGTAAGTACATGTTCTCAAAATACATCATGGCTTCCCAATATCTATCCAAAACATCTAGTACACGAGGGTACTCTAATGCATAAAGGAAAGCTACTAACTAGGCTCACTTAGGGCGCTATGCCCTTGCCGCGATCCTCGCCCGGCTTGTCTCTGTGTGTACCTGTACCCCAAAACCACACGGGGTGAGAACTATATAAATATAGTTCCCAGTGGGTTCGGCCGCCGACGCCGCCGATTTTCCCACTAGGTCTAAGCTGTCACAGATAGAGAGATAGATAGATATATAAAAAACGAACTGCAACTACTCTATCATGCCATCAATGATAATAATGTATGCAACAACTACTATCATGCTAGTATCATGTCATGAGTATATAAAGGTGCATAGCAATGTAATCTACAACATACACTATGTCTACTCAAAGCAATAATGCAAGTCTACTATGCATTTCATGTTTATTACCCAATCTACTTGGTTGACCCGTAGGTTAACCCTCGACTCACTCTCAATCTCATAGGTGAGGAGAAGCTGCACTCGCACACCGAGACCGTCTGCGGGACAACTACGTCTGTTCCTAGTGAAGTACTCCGGAGACTCGTGCTTCGATGGAGCGACCACCGACAAGCAAGACAGACTAGTGAGTATGATCCAATCCTCTCAAGAGGATACCCTGTCTACTAGGGTCAATGTGCCTCTGCTGCACAGTCATGATATATAATCAATGTTGGGACCTCTACTATCCCTAGATTCATGTCAAGTTTACTACACTAGACTCAATGCCACTCGTTCGATCATTGTAGTAAGTTTTCTACTAATTGACATGCCACTCGTTCAAGTTTAGTGTCTCTACTACACTAGTTCAATGCCACTCTACTAGGCTATGTCCAAGTTCGGCTCTTTATGCCGCTATAGGATTCTATGCCATAAGACCCAATCCTTATGCTACCTTAGTCTACGTGTTCAATGTGAGATATGGATCCCGAGGATCTAAAAGGTGAAAAACACCTAGAGGGGTGTGAATAGGTGTAAACGGTAAAATAAAATAAACTCGATGCGAATATGAAATAAATGCGAAAAATAAAATCAGCACACCGAGAATTAACGTGGGAAAACTCCAAATCGGAGAGAAAAACCCACGGGACCGATCACACAAAGAAATCCACTAAGAAAACATGAGTACAAGTGATTTAGCAAAAATACAAGACTCAAAATACCGAATCCTCGTTGTAGATTATCTTTGCTGGTCCACGATCGCTTGGAACCCTCCAACCGATCACACTGCAAGTCCTTGCAGCTGCTCACGCCTCGATTCCACGAAACGCCCACCGAATCCACGGTCTCCACGTGAGATCCACGCGCTAAAGCTCCATCCGAAGCTCGTAGAAGTTCAACAATTTGTGGTGATTAAAGGTCTTTGAAAGCACATATAATATGAGGAGAAACCCGAATTAAAACATCACCAATTTGATCCTTAACTAAAATTTGAATCAAAACGAATAATCAAATTGGTGATCTAACGCTTGATGTTTAAAAACATAGAACCGAAACTCCGAATCAAGCCGTTAGGGTTTTTAAAAAGTTATCTCACTCAACTCTCTTCAAATAGAGATCCTCATATCATATTTATAGGTTTAGAAGACTTCTAGATAGATCAGGATTCCAAAAACTCAATTTTAAAAACTGACGTCGGTCTCAGGGTCCGGTCCTTTCGAGGAGACCGGTCCTTGGGAGACCAGTCCTCCAAGGTGAGGTCCGGTCTTTCGCTGCGTAGATGTCAAAATATGCGTACAGGGACCGGTCCTCAATTCAGAGACCGGTCCTTCCCTGCGCAACAAGGAAAACCACGTACGGGGACCGGTCCTCATGATCAGAGACCGGTCTCCCAAACCTTCTACGCAGAGAAGCTTGATGGGTCCGGTCCCTCTGATCAAGGACCGGTCCCCAACCCCTGAGTTTTTCCAGAAAACTTAAGTTTGAATAAACAAAAAGGAAACCAAGTCTTCTAAACATCTTTTAACAATGAAAACTTCACCACAAATTATTTATAATCATACCTGAGTTCTCAAGGGTCTTTGATCACAAAAACTTCAATTCTTTTCGTCAATCTTCATCTTCTAATTCTTCGAGACTCCATTCAAACCATCACGAAATTCGCCAACTTATAAAATCCTTAACATTCAACTCATAAGTACACTACTAAGAAGCATGCAAGGAAAAAGAAAATATACATTTATTAATCCTATAATGCAATATGATCAACACATATGTAACTTAGACATAAAAAGAAACCCGGATGTTCCGGAACGACACCCCCCACCTCTTGAGGGTATGAAGGCTCTAGAAATGTGCCTCGACGTCCTTTACGACGAAGCCTCGGTCTTCTTGTCCAAAGCGATGCTCAATCGGCCTTATTTTGCCGATAGCTCTTGACCCGCTCGACAAATCGAATTTCCGACTTCGCCCCCGCGTTTCGTTACCTAGCAATTAGGTTTACAAGGCCTCAAATGAGATCAATCTCATACTTTACCAAAAACCCTATTTTGGTGACCTAGGGTTAGCATCAAGCTAAACCCATCTCAAAACCCTAGATTCTAGCTCTAATCCTTCCATTCATGGTGCTAGGGATCCATTTGATCCCATCCAAAGAGCTAAAACCCAAAAACCCCAAATCTCACAAGCTAGGGTTAGAAGCTTACCTCTAGGTTAGCTTAAAAGAGAGAAGAGAGGATGAGGGAGAAGTCCAAAAGCTTCCTTTTGTTGATCTCCTTCTTCTTCTCCTTCCTTTCCTTCATTCTTTTCCTTCTCATTTCTTCTTCTTCTTCTTCCTTCTCTTTTCTTTCTAGAGAGAGAGAGAGAGAGCAAGAGAGAGTGTGAGGGAGAGAGGGAAATGAGGGCTGAGGGAGAGAGAGGGGTCCCCCATGCCTCATATTGTAACAATATCCCAATGGGCCCCTCACCTTTTCACTCTGTGCACTGCCCTTACTGGGCATTCTGCGCGCGGAGGGACCGGTCTCCCCGACTTGGGACCGGTCCCCGAGAGCTTCAGCTCGAGTCACGCGTTCGGGTACCGGTCTCTCCCAGAGAGACCGGTCCTCGGGAGACCGGTTCCTCCTTAAGAGACCGGTTCCCGAGAACTGGAATCTCAGGACTTAGCCAATTTTTTGGCTTTCCTCGCTGGGATCGCGTTCGGGAACCGGTCCCTCCATGCCAGGGACCGGTTGCCTTAAGCAACCCCGCGACATCAGTTGATGAGACCGGTCCCTCCCTGCCAGGGACCGGTCCCCGAGAGCAAACTTGCTCCAGTGCAAGTTTTGCACTATTTGCTCTCGTGGACTCATTTCCAATACACGTTTGGTGATTTTAACATCTTTAGCTTTTCCAAAGCTTACCAACACGACCCTTGATCGGTTTTACATGAAGTCTAACTCTCGTATTTCGAGAATTCACTTCCTCACAGAGGAAGAGCGTATGCCATATTCACCTCGACTGGTGACTCATCAGCCGATTTACCTTTAATTTTTTGTTTTTTCTCCTCTGACTCTTTGGCCGTTTCGGCTGACGAGTCGCTTTCCATGCGAACTTCCCTTTCCTTGGGAGGCTATCTTTCCCTCTTAATAATCATTTCAAGGGAGGCTATTTTATCTTCCAAATCTCTCCTGGTCATTTCTTCCGATTCGGCCCCGGTTGGTCATTCTACTTTTGACTTTATCTGAGGGGCAGGTGATGAACTGCTTGCCTCGTGATCATTTTTCATTAGGTGGAAAGGGTATGACTGCTCGTTAGGACGCCTCTATACATTGAGCCTTATCTCTTTTGCTTCTTCGTAGTGTTGTCTTGCCTCGGCTTACATCCTTTGTTGCCGACGCTTTTGGGTCTTTGTTAACATCGGCCCCTGCCACTTGGCCGATGGTTTAACCTCAACTTCGTGCCAATCATCCACTGGCACATTCGCTGGTACCTTTACTGTTCTCAAATGATTTTTCAAAATTTCTCTTCTCTCCCAAGGTCTCGGCCAAGGTTGAATGCCGAGCTCATTTACCAATCTTCGACCCAGGAATTCAATATCTCCTTCGGTCATTCCATTAAATTCGGGTTCTGGTCTCGGCCTGGCTTGCTGTTGCTAGTGTGGCCGATATCCAGGAATTCTTTGCTCGGTGCCGAAGGATCTACCTTGATACTCCCATCAGCCTTGACGCTCGCCGCGCCTGTTGTTGTAATAATCATATAGAATCTTCTGCATCAAACATGCCTTGTTTGCGTTGGACCGAATCGACTTCCGGTTCAGTGTCATTGGAGGCCTCGTCTGAGCCTTCTTCTTCTTCCGGAATATATTCCCATTCCTCTTGAAATGCCATTAATTTGCGCCACTTGTTGCTTCTCTTTTTGTCATTGATTATGGCTTCCCAATCTTTCTTCGTCATTTCGGCTTTGCACTTTACGCAAAGCCAAAGATTCCTCTTTGCATGAGCGACGTCGTCCGCAGTTAGTCTTGCCGCAGTCGCCTTTCCTTTGGCATTCATTGCTATGTCCTAAAAAGAAAGCATATACTTGTCAACTTCTTCATTTTTAATTTGCTGGTCGGCTAAAATAAGCGGACCCTCTTCGATTTCTTCTTGAATTTATCTCTTGGCGGTAGCCTTTCCTTTCCCTTTCATATTCACCACATTAATCTGTGGTGGAAAAGGGTTTTTATCAATTTTTATATTTTTATTTTCTTGGTCGGCAAAAATAAGCCGACCTTCATTAATTTCCTTTTGTACCTGCCTTTTGAAAGCAGTACATTCACTTGTTTTATGGCTCCATGAATGGTGCCATTTACAATATCTTCTGCGTTTTAGTTCTTCTACAGGAGGTATAGTTTGGCCCTCCTGTAGTTTAATTTGTCCATCTTTTAGCAACCGATCAAAAATCAAATCGGTCTTTGATACATCAAACGAATAACTAAATGGAGACACATGTGCTTTTGCCTCTTTTGACTTGGCAGGTTTTAACAAAGCACATTTGTACGGTTGATTATTTCTCACCATCTCGGCAGCACAAATTTCGGCTTCATCAGCCGAATCTTCTGCTTCTTCAAATGAATTCAGTTCTTCTTGAGCCAAAGACTCTTCAAAGAAGGAAATATTTTTCTCCTTCTCCTTGTTCCAATCTTTGTTTCGGCTCAATCTAGGTCGATCCTCATTGTTTTCTTTTCGAAATTGCTCATATTGAGCAACTCGAACTCCCAAATCAAAAAGATTTGGAAAGAACTTATCTTCAAAATGATCTTTAATCTTAAAATGTATTCCGTTGAATGTCATTTTGGTAAACTCTGATTTCGGCATTCTTACGAAACAACGGCTTCGAGCAGTCTTGAATCGGTTCAAATATTCATCAACCGATTCCCCTGTTCTTTGTCTGAACCGAGCCAAATCCGCCATCGATAATTCTGGCTCTATTCTATAAAACTGTTCATGAAATTTACCCTCTAATTCCTCCCAATCTCGGACAGAATTAGCTGGTAAACTCGTATACCAAGTGAAAGCTGTCTTGGTTAATGAGGTATTAAATAACCTCAATTTTAAAAAGGGATCTGCTGCGGCTTCACAGCACTGAGTTGTAAACCGTGCGACGTGTTCGACCGTGTTTTCGGTCTCATTGCCGGAGAATTTATCAAACTTCGGCATCNATATTCACCATATTGACCTGAAATGGAAATGAACTTTTGTTAATTATTTTATTTTCGTTTTCTTGGTCAGACAATATGAGCCGACCCTCCTCTATTTCTTCTTGTATCTGCCTTTTCGCAGTCGCTTTTCCTTTCCCTTTCATGTTCACGGCGTTGACCTGTGATGGAAAAGGATTCTTATCAATTTCCATATCTTTATTTTCTTGGTCGGCAAAGATCAGCCGACCCTCATTTATCTCTTTTTGAATTTGCCTCTTAAAGGCAATACATTCGCTAGTTTTATGGCTCCATGAATGGTGCCATTTGCAGTATCTTCTGTGTTTCAGTTCTTCTACAGGAGGTATAGTTTGACCTTCCTGTAGTTTAATTCGTCCATCCTTTAACAACCGATCGAAAATAAGATCGGTCTTTGTTATGTCAAATGAATAACTAAATGCTGATATTTGTGCCTTTGCTTCTCTTGATTTTGCAGGTTTCAGCAAAGCACATTTGTACAATTGACTGTTTCTTACCATCTCGGCAGCACAGATTTCGGCCTCTTCAGATGAATTCCGCTCTTCATGAGCCGAGGTTTCTTCAAAGAAAGAAATATTTTTCTCTTTCCCTTTACCCCAATCCTGGTTTCGGCTCCATCTAGGCCGATCTTCATTATTCCCTTTTCGAAATTGCTCGTATTGAGCAACTCGAACTCCCAAATCAAAAAGATTTGGAAAGAACTTATCTTCAAAATGATCTTTAATCTTAAAATGTATTCCGTTGAATGTCATTTTGGTAAACTCTGATTTCGGCATTCTTACGAAACAACGGCTTCGAGCAGTCTTGAATCGGTTCAAATATTCATCAACCGATTCCCCTGTTCTTTGTCTGAACCGAGCCAAATCCGCCATCGATAATTCTGGCTCTATTCTATAAAACTGTTCATGAAATTTACCCTCTAATTCCTCCCAATCTCGGACAGAATTAGCTGGTAAACTCGTATACCAAGTGAAAGCTGTCTTGGTTAATGAGGTATTAAATAACCTCAATTTTAAAAAGGGATCTGCTGCGGCTTCACAGCACTGAGTTGTAAACCGTGCGACGTGTTCGACCGTGTTTTCGGTCTCATTGCCGGAGAATTTATCAAACTTCGGCATCTTCCAGTTTGCTGGATATGGGTGTTCTATATCTATGTTTGCAGGATATGGTGATCTGAATACGGGCCGCATTGCCAGCCTTGTGCCTACTCCGAAAGTGTTCCGAATGGCTTCCTCTTTTTGCGCATAAATCTCGTTATTAATCTCTTGCAAAGGGATTTGCGCTGGGGCTGGGTTCAGTAGTTGTGGAACATCGAGATTTTGTACTAAGGGATTAACCCCTTGTACGTTTGGAGCCTACCCCCTAGCTCCTATATTTTGGGGCTGATATGCTGCTACTGGAGGAGGTGGAGGTAACCCCCAAGCCACTTCTGGCTATTGACGAGCATTAACGACAACCGATCTATAAGCCGCTTGAAATGGTGCCCCCTGGTACTAGGGCTGACCATTTATCGGTGTTACAGGATTTTGTAACACTGGTGTCATCATAGGTACTTGTGTTCCTGTTATCAGTTGCTCGTTGCGAGTCAAAAGCTACCCAATTCGGGCAATATTCTCATTAGAGGCCGTAAGTGCGACCAATACTCCGTCTAGCCTTGTAGTACTAGCATGGCTATTTTGGTCTAATGCCTGCAAGACCCGAGTCATTTCCCTAAGTGCTTGACTCAGACTAGGCTCATGTTGGCCGGACTGACCACTAGTTTCAACTTCGGCAGGTAAGACTGCTTGATGCTCTGCGACATTCTCTGAACCGCTTAGCTGTTCGTCTCCAAAATTTCTGGGAACAGCCCTACTACGTAAATTCATGGCGTTATTATCAGCCATTATAAGGATAAAATATGAAAATACCTTCCAAAGGTGTCCCACCGGGCGTACCAAAATATTGTTGGATTGTCGATTGTCCCGACCTTTGACCTGGTCAAAGATCTTCCTCGAGGAACGCGTCGGGGTTGAAAACGGCTCGGAAAGATGACCCTCGATGGTGCGCCCTTTGACTGAACAAACGATTCAGCTGATGAGGGATCCAATCAGCCGGGTCTGAAAACTCTATTCTCTATTCGGTTTGACTAGATTAGCCGAATGCACAGGAGGAGTCAAGAACTTAACCAAGAGATGAGCCGAATGGCTGACACAGCACAAGATCTAGTCGGCTTGAAGAGCCGAAATTGACTTTCTATTGAATAAACCAATTTAAAGTACAAGAAAAAGGGATTTAAGTCTACAACGGAGTGATGCCCAGAGGGCAGACAGACTCTAAGATTCTAAGTTACGAAACTACTCCTAGACAAAAGCGGTAAATGCAAGAAAGCAAAATGCGATAAAATAAGGGTGGTCTTTTGTTCGTAGGGGAAAAGACCCTTTTTTTAGGGTACTGTATGCCTATTTATGATTTGCCCCTACGTTGGTTATTGCCTTTGCGCGATCAGCCACTATTGTAACGTACCAGATTTTGGTATAAAAATAAAAATAAATAAAAATAGGGTGAGATACTATTTTTATTGGATGTAGAGGAGTAAAACATAAGTCAGAAGTGACTTGTGCTGAAATCGGAATGAAAACAGAAGATCTAGAATTTTCTGTTGGAAACGGGACAGATAAATTAGCATAAAATACACAGTCTCAGAAAATTACGAAAATTGGAGGATAGGTCAGAAATATTTTTATGAGGCTAGATTTAAAGTTTCATATTTTTCTGACAACCGTAGAGTGAGAAATAAAATCCGACAGTTATCTGATAAAGATTACAGTTCGGTACAATTTTCGGTAACCAAATGGAGCCAAAACTGAAAACTTAAAATATATTCTTGCTCAGTACGTAAAACCGAACATGACTGTCAAGTTTGAGCTCAAACGGACATTCAGGGAGCTCCGGCGAACGATATCAGATTTCAAGCTGCCTGGAGTGAATAGTGGATAGTTGAGGGGCTAAGTTGTAAAAGAGCATTGCTCTTCTTCTCCCTCAACCGTGCAGCCACACACACATGCGCCACACACACACACTCACACACGCATGGAAAGGAAGAGAGAAAACTTCCCTTTCTCTCTCTAAATCCCTCCCAAAATTGGTGGCTTTGGTAGAGATCGAAGCTTGGAGGTGAATCGCCTTCGTCTTCTTCATCTTCTCCACCTTGAGGGCAAGCTTGAGAGGTAAGCTTTTGCTACCCTTTAATGGTAGATCCTTAATGGTTGGTTTAAATACCTTATAAATGGATTTAGAGGAATCCTAGCATGCTATCTAGATGAATGATGCTTGATTCATGATGGAATTTGGTGGATTTTTATCTAGTTGTAAACCTAGGGTTCAAAATGCTAGTTTGTGAAATATGAGGGTTTGATCTAATTTAATCCTCTGTAAACCTAATTGCTAGGTAAACAAACGCGTTGGCGAAGACGGTTCGGCAATCCGACGAGCCGTTGCGAATATATTAAAGAAACAGACGTTTAGACTTCGTTGCCGCTTGAAGGGCCGAGGCGATGTCGTAAAATCATGGAAATGGATTTGAGGCACCGTGGCACATAACCTAAGACCTATAATTTCCGGGGCTGCGAAGCGGAGCACGGTTGTGGCGCAATTGCAATATTGGGCCGTGCCGGATACGGGTGCCGCGGGAGGCCGATTGCAAGTGTCGACAAGCAATCGGAACGCAAGTTAAGGTGGGTTGTGTTTACCGAAGCGACTAGGTCGCCGTTATGTCTAAGAGAATTGTGAACTTATGTTGATGCATATAGTTGCTAAATGAATACATGATGCATGCCATAGAAACGTTAATGTAAGGAATGCTAAGTGTATACATGATAAGTATGGTGTAGAAATGCTAAATGTAAGCATGTGGTTAATGCTAAGTAAATGATATAAAGTAGCATTGCATGTTAGTCTAAAGTAGAAACTATGCTAATGATAATGCATAATGATAGAAATGCTAAATGTAAGCATGTGGTTAATGCTAAGTAAATGATATAAAGTAGCATTGCATGTTAGTCAAAAGTAGAAACTATGCTAATGATAATGCATAATGATGAGGTAAAAATGCTAAAGTAAAGGATATGTGTAGGTGGACATAAACGCACCTATAGATCGAGTGGCATCTAACCTAGTGTCAAAGAACATAGGTTGTGAATAAATCTAGAGTCATGAACCTAAGAGTAAAGGACATATGTATACATATAGATCGAGTAGCATTGAACCTAGAGTCGTGAACCTAGGTTGAACAAGAGTGATAATGAACCTAGTGTTAATGAACATAGGTTAACGAGAAAGACCTTAAACCTAATGTTAGAGAACCTAGGTTATGTGATAAAAGTGTTGAACCTAGAGTCAAGTGAATCTAGGTAAACGAGAATAATGGACCTAGTGTTAATAAACCTAGGCTAAGAGTATGAAAGCAATGAACCTAAAGTATTAATTTAGGTTGAGTAAAGGCTTGGACCTAAATAGGTCAATTCCATAGGGTTAAGACCAACCCTTGAGTACTGTGAAATGGATTCCGGAATCCCAGGACTTGTGGAACACCATGAGTGGTGCGGGGTGTGTGCGACGATTTCGCCGCCTGGGGCTAAAGAACCATTGTCGTGGCGTGTGCGACGATTTCGCCGCCGGATGGTTGAGCCAGTTTGTGGATCATGTCGCAGGGTGACTTAAGCCAGAGTTGAGCATGTGCGACGATTTCGCCGCCGGGTGGCTGAGTCATCGAGTACGATGGGCTGTTGAGCAGCAAGTGTGCGGACTATCCGCAGAGGATTGACTCAAGACCGAGTCGGGTGGCATAGATGGCTAAGGTATGAGCAACCTTAGGAAAGAATCGCCAATGAGCGTTATGTGACCAAGTAAAGACTAGAGAAGAGCTAATGATAAAGAATAGCTAATAAAGTAAAGAACGGCTACAAATAAAGAATGGTTAATAATATGAAGTAGAATCAATTAATCTACTTGCATAAAGTTACAGGTATTGCATATTGCATTTTGCGAGGCATGACATTTAGTTCAATATCGAATATATATATATCTGTTATATGTTATTGGACTAACTTGTTGCAGTGCCTCCTTGGACCTATTGGTCGAGCTTTTCCCTTGGGTGGCCGTACCCACTGGGAACCATGGAGTTGGTTCTCACCCCACGTTGTTTTGGGGTTTTACAGGTTTGCACGTGAGTGGCGCGGCGGCGCGAGGCAAGGGCGTAGCTCCGTAGATAGCGCCCTACCCAGAGACCAGAGATTGTGGTATCCCGAGTTGGCATAGCCTAGGGGTAGAGGGAAATGAAAGAACAAGATGTATCAAATATGTAATAAATTTGTAATAACTCAGATTGTGTAACACACTGGACCTTTGCAAATTGCGAGGTTCGAGTGATTGGCTGTGTTCTGAGCTTTTCCAGATTTTCTGGTGGGTCGTTGACTGTGTTCCGACCTATGGCACGTGTCCCGAAATTTGCTGTACAAAGCCTTGCACCGGAACCCGAAAAAAAGGGGATTTGGCTGACTCTCGGATTGAGTTCTGGCAGGCTTGTACCGGTACAAGGTTGTGCTTGTACCGGTACAAGGTTGTGCTTGTACCGGTACAGCCATCGGAGCTTGTACCGGTACAGAGCCGCAGAGCCCAGCGACCCGAGCCTCGGGTTTGGATTTCGTGGACCTTGTACCGGTACAAGAGCCCGTGTACCGGTACAAGGAGGCTGATTTTGTGCAGTTTGAACTGCAGGGGTGTATTTGCATTTGTGGCTCTCTATATGTGTCCCCCACGCCCTTGGGACTTCTCCTGAGCTTGGGACCAGCAAGAGAAGAGGTCAGGGAGCCCTTCACACTCTCCCCTTTGATTCCTTTGGTTTTATTTGGATTTAGAGATATTAAAGCCTCTCTTTTTGCTTCTTTTTGGGTGTTGGAGGCTTTTCCCACCATTGGAGCTTGGGTTTCCGCTTGGTTGAGGGTTGATCCTTGAAGTTTGAGGACTTTGAGCTTGGTTTGAAGCTTCCTAGAGGTAAGTGACTAGATCTTTTCCTCTAGATTTGAATTTTGGAGGTTTCTTTGAGATGAAACCCTAGATGAGGTTTTAGGGCTCATATTTGGGCATTTTTGATCTAGGGCTTTTGGACCTAAATTAGTTGGTTTAGAACCTTCCTTGGGCTTGGATTGGAAGGGATTTAGCTCTCTTTTGGAGCTTGAGAGAGATTTTCCACTCATTGGGTGAGTTTTAGCCCTTTTGCTAAATTTGTTAAAGTTTGATCTCATAGTTGATCGTAATGCCCTTATATCTTTTCGCTCAATCCTTTTAGGGTATTTTGAGACTCGGGGGCAACTTTGTTCGGCGAATCGAGACCCTACGCAACGGTTCGGTGGGTTTGACCTAGCCTATATATGAGAAATTCTCATATATGGTTATATATGTTCCGTAAATTGAAAAAGCATGCATGTTCATACTAAATGTATTTATTATGATTTTTAGAATGCTTAAAATGCATATGTTACATATGATGAAATTTTGGACCTCTATGTAGTAGAGAGTTGCTTGGGAGATCTATGGTTGCATTTAGCATTCTTTATGAGACTTGGTTTCATGCTTCTATAGTGTAAATGAGTTCGGATTCATGCATTTAAACTTAAGTTTACTTGTGGCATGAAAGTTGATAAAATTGCCATTTAGAAGGTATGTGAACTGGAGAGCTAATGTCATCAAGCGGCATTGAGCTCGGGACATGTGTGAACCTAGTGGATAGGGCCATTGAGGAACGTGGAACATGCTTAAACATTAAATGTCTAAGTGTCATAAAGGGGCACTAGACCTAGAGAATGTTGGAACTTCATTTGTGACTTAGGACTAGATCTTCGAGATGCTAGCGACTATACCATGTTAGAGACATGAGGGTTGGATACTTGAGACTTGGACTATGCTTGCTTGCCATTTGTGCTCATTCGCACATGCTTGTGAGGGTCGCTCCCTACAAGCCGGCACTCCGGAGTTAGCCTACGCGACTTATGTTCGCTCGTGCGGTATTGAGAAGCCTACGGGGTCGAGTGGGACAGACACATTCCAAGAGTAGGGATGTTGGGCTACCATAGGCACTTAGGCGGCACAAGCTGGACTGCCTTTGGCAGGTCCTTGATTGGAAATGGAAATCGACACGGTGTTGAGAATGGTTAATCTCTACTAGATAGGTTTAGTAGTTGAATTACATTTATATACTTTTAGCATAGTGTTGAGACATGTAGTATACTTGATAGTCTCCTTTCGCATTAAAGCATACTTGGTTGCCATGACAGATCTTATGCATAATGTATTCATAAAGGTTAATGACATACTATTTTGATATCGTAGATGTACATCACCATGACATCGTTTATACTTGAGTTTAGTAATTTAGCATTTTAATTATGTCTTTATATCGCAGTTATTATTGCTATTATTATTGTACTTATCCTTTTCTTTTGGGGCCTAGTGGTGCATTGAGCTGAGGTCAGTAATTGCCCACTGGAACTATAAATTATAGTTCTCACGCCCTCTTTTTCTCAATGTTTTTCAGAGCCTTCCACGCAGGGTGAGGCCAGGGACCGCGGGAATGGAGTTGCTTCGAGCTAGCTTCCTTTGAAGACGAGTTGCTAGGTAGTCTACCTCTCGATTTATATTTCTTTTGCGAGAGGTTGAGAGTTTTACCAGTGTACTAGAGACCACCACTTTTGTACTTTTGAGACAGTTATTGTACTACTTATGACTCCTTTCATTGTCTAGCTTTACTTCTTTACTTGGGTGTAGATGTTAGAACTATACTCGCTCTGATATCATTAGTTGCTAGTTATTTCACTTCTTCTATTTGTCATACTACTTGCTTTTACTTCCGCTTTTATTCTAGACGCCTTATATGTGTAGACATATGGCGGGTCTGGGCACGCTACCGAGAGGGCTTCCGCCGGTCCCGGGGCGTGACAGATTGTATGTTGGAGAGAAAAGTGTAATTGTGATGTAAGCAAATGTACTAATGTGAATGCTTGTAATAACATAGGATGTGTTTATGTTGTTGATACCTTTCCATATGCAATCTGTATGTTGATTTCTGTTCCTGGTTGCAACATCGTGAATTGTATTGATTGCGACGCCTAGGACGTACAGGGAAAACTTTGTCCATTCGGCGGTCTGTCGGCGTGCCCGAATCCGACCAAATAGGCGGGTGTCGGGGCGTGACAACTATCTCCTGATTTGTGGGACCACCTTCGGCTGATCGGAACTGCTCGTAACCGCTTGCGGTTGCAATAACTCCTTGATCCAGCGCGGCTCATATATCTTCTAGCGCGTCTGATGTACTCCCGGTCCACCGTTTCAACCGTCTCATGGATATAGACCCGGTTTGCCAGCGATTCACGCCGAATTGGCTCAACAAAAACCAAACCCTATTATCAATCTTACAAGAAACCTCACCTTAGCCTATGAACTCAACAAGTTCCAACTTGTAGGAGAGCCCTAGACTGTCCAAAAGCTCCAAAATCTCTAAGTTCTCCTCCAAATCCACCTCTAACCCACCTTGAGAGGGAGTTTCTAGAGAGAGAAAGGGAGAGAAATGAGGTTGGGGTGTTTTGGCTGCTTTGAACAAGAGGGGGAGAGGTGTTGGGGCCTTTTTCAAGTTGTAACAATAGCCAAAAAACCCTCCCAATCTTTATATATGCAGCAGGCTGCGCCTGCGGTCCACGGTGCACTGTACCGATATACGAAATCCTGTCACTGGTTCAACAGTCTTTTTCCGTGGTCCACGGTGCACTGTACCGGTACAAACCAGGGGTGTCACCGGTTTAACAGCCTTTTTCACTCAAACCCGAAAGCTACTTCCTCTTGGTCTGGTGCTGTGTATTGGTGCACTTTTGATGTTGTACCTATCACGCCCCGAGACCGCTACCTATTTGATCCGGTTTGGGCATGTTGAACAGACGCCGGACGGACAACACCTCCACTGTCCGCCCAAGGCTACGGCGGCGAGATCCTGTACAACAAGTTCCCAGGATACAACTTGAAATACGTACAAGATCATACAACAACACGAGACCACAACCAGTGCTAGACAACCAAGAGCAAGTATCACGAGTGAACACAAGTGAATAAAAGAGAGGAACATCTATCTATTACTTTGATTCAAGCTTTAATACATTGATTACTTTATATTCTTCCAAACCATAAACATAAGTTTACATTTTTTCCAAAAGCACCTCACATCCTATACATCATCTACTCTCCCATACAAAAGGTATCTCTAGTGCAATAGGAAGGTAGCTACTACAAAACCTCTAGGGCGCTATGCCCTTACCGCGATCCTCAACTGGTGTAGTCGAGCTCGGCCCTGCAACAAAGTGGGGCGAGAACTATTGTCCATAATTCCCAGTGGGTTCGGCCGCCGACTCCGCCGATCTCCCTACTAGGTTTAAGCAAGCATAGTAAAATAGACAGATAGATAGATAGATATGAACAGTAAAGACATAGTAAATAAAATGCAAGTATTCTACTATGCCTCAATCCAAGAAAATGTATGCATGTTCTATGTAGTAGAGGTCAACTACCAAGCTACTATGCTCAACAAAGCTACTAGTTCATCAGTTTTACCCAATCACTTGGCTCGCCCAATGGCTCGCCCTCATTCTCACATCTCAAATCTCATAAGGGATGAGACTTTAAACGCTCGACCCGCTCGAGACCGCCTGCGGACAGCTAGCGACTGTTCGGGCAGCTAGCGGCTGCCCCTCGAGTGACCAAGCTCCGGAGTGCATAGCTTGTGTGGAGCGACCACTACAAGCGCAGACAGGCTATGTGAGTAGGATCTAATCCTCGTCAACTGAGGATACCCTACCAACTAGGGTCATCATCATCATGGAATCAATAGGTTCCTATACTCATTAACCTAGTGTTTCAACTATACAAAGGTTTAGATGCCACTCGTCATATTTTTAACATTAACTAGGTGCCACTCATTCTCATTTAAGTGTTCTTGACACACTACTGGTACACTATCGTTAGGTTATCATTTACCTAGGTTCCAATCCACATACATCATGTCATTATAGGGTCTAAGCCACAACACTCTAATCTCATGCATACTAGGTTCAAGAGTTAAAATAACAAAGCTACACTACCACAAGCATGCAAGTATAAGTAGTAACAACTAGGCACCCTATAATGCAATAGCACAATATGCAATTTAATCGACAACAATGCACTTAGACATAGGGAGAAGTTCAACTAGTTCCGGATGGTCACCACCCACTTGTTGGCGATTCTACGACCCAAAGAAAGCGATTCTGTGACTTTACGATGTCGTCCCGGCCTCCCAGGTGGAAACGAAGCTCGGAAGGTCCTTTTTGCCAATAACTTCTCACCCACTCGACGAATCGTCGAACCGTCTTCGCCGACGCGTTTAGAGACCTAGCAATTAGGTTCACAACCAATCAATTTAGATCAAAATCCTAGATTTCCCAAAAACCTATTTTGGTGCCCTAGGTTGTAACAAATGGGAAAATAATCCAATAAAATCCCAAATCTAGGTGATTAACTTCCTAGGAGCACCATAAGGCTTACCCAAAACCAACCCTAGAGTATAAAATCTAAACCCTAGGAAATCCTCCATTAAAGGGTTTTGGAGCTTACCTCCAAAGGCTCCTCCAAGCTTGAGAGGAAGAAGATGGAGAAGATGGCCATTCTTCTTGCTTCAATCTCCACCAAACCCTCCTCCTCCTTCACCTTCTAAAGAGAGAGAAAGAGATCTTAGAGAGAGAGAGAGAGAGAGAGAGAGAGAGAGAGCTAGAGTTGAGTTGGGAGAGAAATGAGAAATAGAGAGGGCTCACTCCCTCCTATACCCCCAACTAATGTTACTATTGCAAGCTAGCCCATCCACTTGTCCCATGTGACACAGCCCATTCAGGGCTTTTTCGGGCTACGGGGACCGGTCCCTTTAAGGGAGGACCGGTCCCCGAGAGCAACTCTCTCGGGTAATGGTCTCTATCCCAAGGTCTACGCGTACGGGGACCTGTCTCTCCGACCAGGGACCAGTCCCCTAGAGCAAAACTCTCAGGATTTAGCCGATTTCTCTTCCTTTTCGCCAGTTGCGCGTACGGGGACCAGTCTCTTCTACCAGTCCCCGAGGGAAGAGACCGGTCCCCGAGAGCAAACTTGGTGCGCATAGTCTTCTTTGTCGCACACCTACTTACGAGAACCGGTCCCTCCCACCAGGGACCAGTCCCGGAGAGCAAAATCTGCAGAGTTGTAGATTTCATTCCTTTGCTCTCCGAGACCTTCTACAATGCACTTATTGCAATTTCATCGCATTCGGACTTTCCGAAGCATACCAACTCGACAATTAGTCGATTCTGAACGAAGTCTAACTCTCGTATTTCGAGAATTCACTTTCTTACCGTACCGGTACAAAATGCCCATACTTCAATTTTTTGCATCGTTTCGACTCCATTTCGAGCCGAGCAATGCTAAAACCTTTCTAACTCTTTTGGAGCTCGCTTTTAACCCTTCCAACATTGTTGGAATATTAAATAGACTTTGTCCAACTATTTCTTTCGCACACTTTAGTCAATTTTACTAAAGTTTGATATTCTCTACCAAGTTTCGGTTTGTTACAATCTCGCTGGTGTGAGCGTTTTATACACCTGGATGTTATATACGTATAGTGAACTTCTATTTTTATATATATTTTATTTTCTTTCTAGCAGCTCTATACTACTGGTTGTAGTGTTATATTATTACAGGTACAGGTACAGCTTCGCTTCGTATACAGAAAAATTTTTTATATATACTTAGCGTGTCAGAAAAATGAGAAATCCGGGGCGTGACAAATAATGTATTAATATTTTTTAAAGAAAATATTTTGAATCGCTTCAGGGTCCCGTGTCGGATTATATTCGATAATGGTTCAGCTTTTAGAAGTTTCAAAATCAACAGGTTTACTATCCACCACAAAATTGACTGGCGATATTCGTTAATATATAATATCAGGGCCAATTAATGGACTTGCCGAAATCTTTAACAAGACCCTTACAGAACTTTTGAAAAAAATAGTCGGCAAGAATAAAAAAAAATGGCATAATAAAATTTCGGAGTCACTTTGAGCTTATCAAACTCTCACCTAATCAACCTCGTATTCTCTAGTATTCGGGACGGAAGCAGTACTCTCTTAGAAGGTGGAAACACCATCATTCAGAATTATAGCACAATATGAATTAACGAATGAAAAAATGCCTTATTAAGACTCGATGAGTTAGACGATTTGGATGAAGCCAGCCTCTCAGCTTAACAAAATTTAAAACTTTACCAAGGTCGGATGTTCGAGGGCTTATAATAATCTCGCCCACTTCCGTACCTTTGAGATAGGCTAGTTGGTATTGTCCAAGTAAAGGTGTCCAAAATATCCGATATCCCATACCCGATCCGGACCCTACCCAGACCCGAACCGGACCCAAACCGGACCCGATAAAAAATGAATAGTATACGGATAAAACAAATTACCCATTAAAGTTTCGGGTATGGGTCCGGATATTTTATACCCCTATCCGATTTAGACCGGACCCGAACCTAACTTTTAAACGGGTAGGGTCCGGAATAGTTTTCAAATCCAGACCTGGACTCGAACCCGATGAAATATCTGATAGTAAATAAAAAAAAAAACTTTTGAAGTTGAAGGATCAATTTTAATATGACTTATAGATGATGAGTCGCTATATATTTTCATCATAATGAAACCCTAGCTGCCTCTTTTACTCATTACTTTTTTTCTAATTTTTTTACTCTTTGTTTTTTACTCTTTTTTTTTTATTTTATTTCCGCCAACAATATTTCATTGTCAACAATATAGTTTGTCTATTGACTATTTAATAAAATTTATAAAAAAAATATATTTATACGGATATCCGTACCCGATCTAGACCCGATCCATATCCGGTCTTGAACGGGTAGTATACGGGTAGTCACTATTCAGACCCGCTCAAATAGATNAATATTTTGGACAGCTTTACTTATAACAAAGATGTCTCACCCTCGTGCCACCGGCTTTGATACCACATGTGGATATAACCACAATTCCAAAAACACATGTGATAGAAAGAACACACACATCACACTTAAGGGCTCAAGTATAGCGCTTACGAATTTCAATCTGACTCAATTCATCTGAACATTAGATCTATTATTGGGTCTTTTACCGTTAGGTTTATTGTGGACCGCAACCTTACTTAACTTATTTAGCTCACCCAACTCAACTTACTAATCTTTTATTAGGTATATTGTTATGGTACAAAAAGCTGAATATATTTTAATCAATAATAAATAATCAACAGTAGGGACCGTGCGTAGTGGGTCCCTGCTAAAATTATTTAGCATGTGGTACAGGCACTTACTGACATGCCTAGCTAATTTAATAGCTGGTCCCCGTGTTAATGGTTTGGGCCAAGTCATGTGCCTTTTAAACAATTGGAGAAGTCGAAAATGGGTTATTATTGAATTGATCAACCAAAACCTAATCCATCAATTTATTTTCTTAATTATACAATATTATGTCGGAATGAGTCATGAGTTGTTAGCATAAACTTCTAATTTAATAAATCTTCTTCAACAACCGACTCTCTCTAGAACAAGTGGTAAAAAATTTAATGGTTGATATCCGAGACCTAAGTTCGAATCCTAGTTGATTCATATTTCCAGCTAAGTTTATTTCTAAATAAAATAAATAAAACGGGTAGCATGCTACCTATCTCTCAAAAATAAATAAATAAATAAATAAATAAATCTTCTTCAACAAAACTAGAACTAGTATATGAAATATATTCCTTTCAAACTAAGATTTATTGATCTATATTTTTAAGTTGAAATGTATGGAAATTAAACCCCTCAACTATTAGCAATTCTGTAATAGCCCCCTCAACTATTTTTTGTGATACAAACTCCTCAACTTACTCTTCTTTTAAAAAAAAATTTTGAATTTTTCTACGTAGTTAATAAAAGATTTTGTCAAATTTAATGATTTTTTTAGTTATTAACCATTAGCTAGTCTAGTTTTATTTATTAAAAAGTGAATTTAATGACTCAAATATGCATATTATGCTTACTTTCAATAAACTTGATAAAATTCTAATATTTTGACTAAACTATTAAATTGTAAAAAAAAAAAGCTAAGAAGATTTCAATAAAACAAAATAAAATTAAGGGGGCAATTCCAAGATGGCCTATAATTGAGGGGTTCTATACTAATTTTTTTGATAGCTTCGAGACCTAAAATGTATTCTTCGAGCTAGAAATTACAAGTGATTAAAATTTGGTGACTCAAGTGTCGCACATCTCATAGTTCGAGTCAGAAATTACAATGAATTAAAATTTGATGAAAGTATCGCGCACCTCATAGTTTGAGGACCAAAATGCTAGTTAGTTGAAATTTTTTTTTTTTTTTTTTTGTAGGGGCAATTGCTTATTTATTGCTAAAATATTTCAAACTTTCTTATTTACTCCGCTTAGAAAATTAATAAAAAAATTTCTTTTAATAATTTAAGTTATTCTAAGTATACCCTAAAGTTAGATTCTGTAAGTGAACTAATAGAAATACACACTTATACTGTCACCAACTTTTCTTATGTATTCTTAAGTTAAGAGTAAAAGAGGTGTTGTGATTTTTTTTTTAACTCTGATAGAAATTTAATCCGAATTTAATGCAAGATGACTTAATGGATACTAAAATGAGGTTTTTTTGAATAACGGAGATATATCCGATGGTATATTTGAAATAAAAAATAAGATTAATTGCATACAAGTTCCTGTAAATTAAGCGAATTGTAAATATATATCTTTACAAAGTTCAACTTTTATATGTTGTCCCTATAAAAATCCTAATATTTTTAAATATATTCCTACCGTTAGAATTCGTTAGAAAATTTTATTTAACTATAGGTTAAATACTTAACCCTGCTTAATTTATAAAATAATTTGACATTTTTAGTCCTTTTATATTATACTGTTGTGATAGCAAAATTGTAAATATAAACAGTTCTCTAATGGTAACAAACCAGAAGGTATATTTGAAAATATTAGAACTTTTGTAGAGACAATATATAAAAGTTGATTTTTTTAAAAATATATTTGTAATTCAGTATATTTGTAGGGACATGCATGTATTTAAGCCTAAAAAATATAGAAGTATATAAAATATTTTAAAATTTTTAGACGTATGTAGGTAGTTATACTTTTTTTTTAACTAAATTTTCAAAGGTCAGAATTAAATACTCCTTTCAAACAGGAGAGTAATCAAATCTACATTTTTATTTGATAAAAAAAAAAACACAATTGTAGAAAAGTCATTGGTGGAAGAGTCATCCCAAAACATGCGAGTTCACATGGTGTGAATTCTCGATTTTTCCACGTGATGTTATGAGGCTTTCAATTTTTTTTTCACTTTTTTTTTAAAAAAATAATCCAATCCTTATCTCGAATTATTTACCATCCAAAGCCGTTGATCGAAGCCGGCCTTTTCATAGTCTTAAAAGGAAAAAACGAAGAGCTTTCAAACTAAAATATAAAATAGTTGCTTTTAGCTACCATATTATCATATTAGGTTTTAATATGTCTCTCGTTAATTTGGAGTTAAAATGGGACACGTACTGATATATTTGTGACGTCCCACTTTTCAACAGTTCATCCATTCTAGAACTATTATTGTAGTCCTAACACGCTTAATTCTTTTATTAATTTCTCGAACCTGACCATCACTCAAAATACTATAGTCGGATTAACAGTTTTTAACCCTATTATATCTTATATATAAGATTACCTGGGACCGACCTTTTTAAGTCCTGACGTCTCCGTCATACTCAAACTTACAAATATTAGATGTTGCTAGTCTTAACCGACCTTGTGGAGAAACCGCACAAGGCTCATAACAGTCATTAGCATGAGAGTCTAGCTCTTCCTGCTGTTTAATCTGGCTCAACCGAGATTTATCTCGTACTTTCGGTTGGTAATTGTTTCTGATACCAACTGTAACGCCCTCTTCCTAGAGGATCACCCATTATAGAATTGCTCTAGTATTAGCACGCTTAACTTTCTTAACTTTTTAGATCTATCTACCATTCAAAATGTCATAGGTGGATTAAAAATTTTAGTCCTATTATATTGTATATATAAAATTATGGAAAAACTTCAAAAACCCCCCCTATAGTTTCATTGTTTCTCACTTTAGTACCCTGTGGTTTAAAGTGTATCAATTTGCCCTCCTGTGGTTTCGTTTTTATCTTTTCGGTGGCTTTTTCGTTAATATTTCATTAAATTATATATACAAAAAACTTCATATACCCATCTAGATTTATCAAGTATTCACTTTAGTACCCTTTAATTTTAACTTTATCACTGATTTAAGAAAAAAAAATAATAAAATTGATACTAAAAAGAGAAAAACGAAACCACAGGGGGCAAATTGATACACTTTAAACCACAAGGGGGCAAAGTGAGAAACTACGAAACCACAGGGGGGTTTTTGAAGTTTTCCCTAAAATTATTTGGGTTCTCACAATTTTTATGTTGTACATCTTCTAATTAATCCAGCTTCCCCCGTTGATAAAAAGATTCATAGTTTTTCTTGGATTAATTCTACAAAACTAAGATCTTCTAGTGAAGATCATGACCTAGCTTTCTAAAAGTTCTACTAAGTATGGCCTTGTTTGTTAACAAGGTGAGTAAAAGTACTAATTAATTTTATATTATAAAGAATTTTTTAAAAAATGTTATCTATAGGATTATACATCTAATACACTTAGATTCAAAGGTTCATCAAACTTCTTTAGGTTTTAGTAAAAATAAACAAATTATAAGACAAGTGAACAGATCGGCCACAAAAAGGAGAGGCATAAATTTTATACCTATTGTTGATGGCCGAATTTCCTGATGCCTTGACCCTCCTCGGGAAGTGTGTCGAAGTGGAAATCGGCTGCTGATCGTGACCCTCGAAGTTTGCGCCCACGACGGGTCAAGCGATTCGACCGATGAGGGATCAGATCGGCCGGGTCCGAAAACCTCCTTAGTAAATTCGCTTCGGCAAGATGAGCCGAATGAACAGGTGGGGCCTATTTTTCGGCTGAGAGATGAACCGAATAGTCAGGACAAAAACGAGATCTGGTCGGCCTGAGGAGCCGAAAACGACTTTCTATTAATAAGAAGGGAGTGATGCCCGGAGGGCAGACAGACTCCGAAGTGTACAAGGGAGTGATGCCCGGAGGGCAGACAGACTCCAAGGCGTTTACAATGAAGTGATGCCCGGAGGGCAGACAGACTTCAAAGAGGCTAAGTTACAAGCACTACTCCGAGGAAAAAGCGAGGAAAAATAAAGGTGGTCTCTTGTGCGTAGGGGCGAAGACCCCTTTTCAGGGTACTACAAGTCTATTTATATATTTTTCCCTTGTGTTCAGTTATTGCACGATCGGCCATCTTCTCCGGATTGGAGGACCACGTTCGGCCGATTGGAACTGCCATTGGGAACTGCCCATAACCGCTTACGGTTGTCACGTTTTCCAAACAAACGCAGCTCATATTTCCTGGCGCGTTTTCCGTGCTCCCGATCCAGCGCTATCCTGAATATGAACTCAGTGTGCCAACTGTCTGCGCCGGATTGGTTCAACAATTGCCCCCTCGGCAGCTTTCGAAGCGACGCTTCGGTAGCTGGCGCGATCTTCAACTTTTTATTACCGAAAGCAAGCTTGATCCGAGGCGTGTTTCTCGGTCCAATCAAATTCAAATTTTCTGACGAGATCTGCAGCGATTCGTGACACAATCTTTCGTACGGTTTTAGCCTTGGCCGTTGATTCTTGTATCTACGGCCTTTGATCACATTCTCAATTTTGTCTCATGCGTGGCATTAATTAGGTCATCTTAATTACCGCCGTCTATTCATCATTATAACCGACCTCGGGATTCGTAATCGACACGATAGTTCAATACGACGGCCTTTTCTTCTTCATCAAGCTTCCCATTCTTTTGTCTCTTTCACTTCTTCTTTCTTTTCCTAACCGAATCTCTCGGCTCCTTTCTTCTTTTGAACAATGTCTCTAGTCCCTCCTCTTTCTTCTCATTCATCTCTTGACTATACCATACTCAAACCTTTCGTTGATTTAGATCCTTCTAGGTTTATATTAGGACCTTCTCTTTTAGATATACCATCCCCTACTGACTCCCCTTTCTCTGATGAGGGATTTCCTCTGAAAAGAGTTATTCATCTCCATTCTTGGTACTCATCAGCTTCGACAGGGAAGAGTCTCAGAACTTGGCCAAGTGTCTCTGAAGCGTATTTGGCCTGGTTAGATAGAGTAGAATCCGCTTATGGCGCCTCCTGGCGAGAAATAGGCATCTATGAAGCGATTCAATTATCTCGGCACCCTCCTATAGCCGATAATCTTCTTCTAGCCGCCGCTCTTTGTTTCTGGTCCCCTGTTTCTAATATTTTTCTTTTCAAAAGAGAACCTCTAACCCCCACTCTTTTTGATGTAGCCGCCATTGTTGGCTTACGCCCTCATAGCGTCACCCTTTCTATGGCCTACAATCCTGATGGTGTGTCGGATTTCGAAGCACACTTCGATCTTAATGATTTGGCTTACTCCAAATTCCTCCGAAAATTTGCAGGTGAGTCCCCTGCTCCAGTCACCAGACAGGAGCATACAGCGTTCCTCCTATACTGGTTGTGCCATAATCTTTTCTGCACTCGTTCGCAAAAAATCAATTGAGATTTTGTTCCGATCGCCATCGGTTTAGCTAATGGCGATAAATTGGCCTTAGGACCATATTTCCTTGCTTTCGTTTACAGGGAAATTTTTGATTCCATTAAGTCACTACCTTCCTGTGATGGCATTGCCATCAGCTCTGGGTGTGGCGTTTTTTGGTTTCTGCAAATGTTTCTTCAATTTTATATCCCAGCTTTATGTCAATCTCCTTTCAATCCCATTTCAGCTGCCCAGTTTGATTCTTATGGGCTAGCTCTCGGCTGTCCACAGCCGATGACCTCTGGTCAACCTTCTGATTTTCTGACTTATTTTAAGGCTTTTTATGAGCCATCATCTGATTCAGCTATTTCTTGGGCTCCTTTTGTTGATCGTCTCACCGGCCCCTCTTGGTTCCTGGCTCGATTTGAAGCCCTTCAAGGCGAGCTATCTTCCTCTCGCGCTGGTGAACATTCAGATGTATGGTATTCCTATCTAGCCCCCCGGGATCTTCATGTGGGGCTTAAATCGCGTTCAAAGTTACTACCGAGTACTGAGGTTTATTCTCCTCAGTATGTAGCGTGGCAGTTTGGGCTCATTCAGCCGATCCCAGCTCCTTCTAAATTTTTTACGGCCAACACAGCCGATCATCGTCCTCCCACCAAAAGTATATTTGAAGCTGATAAGCTTTCAGCCATGGGAAATCGTCTCAGACGCTTCTTCCAGCTAACAAGCTTTCGTCCGAACTATACAGGAGTAGCCCTTTCCGGCTACGCTACCACATGGGATCAGTTTACTAACAGCTTTTTCGATCTTTCTTTGCCTCGAGCATTCCGCAAAACCATCCATCCACTTGGTTGGTCATCTAATGCTTGTTTATAATTTTTCTTCCAATATGGCTGTAATAACTTACATTATTATATATATTTTATAAACAGCCACTACTCCGAGCAAAGATTCTTCAACCGAGATTGAGTCTCCACCGGAAACTCCTTCTGATGCTCCACCTTTTTCCTCGGTAATCTAACATTTCTTTATTCATTTTGATCGTAATCTTTTTTTCTTTTTTTTTTTCTCTACTCATCACTTTTGTTTATTTTTATTTTTAGTCAATCCCTGCTTCTCCATCGGTCCCAGTTTCTGACAAAAAACCGATTGAAGTTGTTCAAGTCACTCCTCCGCCGTCCTCAAAACGGCGCAAGTCAGTGGCCAAAAGGAAATTTCAACAAACCGAATGTACACCTTCGGCTGAAGTCACCAAAGATAGAGCCGAGAACGTTCCTTCGGCACCGTCTTCGGCTACTGAACCAATTGATGTTGGGGTAAGCCGAATTAATCAATCATACGAGACAACATTTCCTAATTATTTATAGTTTTCTTTTGCTACAGTCTTCTCCTGACCGAGCTCCTTCTGCTCATTATTCGAAGATGCAGATGGAAAGGCAACTTCGTCGTGAAGCCCGACTTGAGAGAAAAAGCGGGATGGAAAAAATAAAAAAGTCTGTCAAAACGGTGAGCACGACGCCGTTGCCAAGTGAGGTTTCATCACCTCTCTTCACTCCAGTCCCAACATCGACTACAGAAACTGAACGAAACAAGATACCTCTTATGCGAACCTCTGAGGACAAAGTCACTACTCCTCCCCATCTGACTCAGGGAGCTTCTTCCTCTACTCCTGATGATCCTTTATTTGCAATTCTTCATTCTTTTTTAACTTCAAGCCCTAGCTCCAATGAGGGGGATGATTCCTCGACTGTGACCATTTCATCGGATACCCAGAATAAGTTCGATGAATGTCTTAAAATATTTGGCATCGGAATTCCGAATTTAGCTCAGACTCCCGAGCAGTCTGATCGGCTATATGCCCTTTTACTCGACTTAGCCGATCGATCGGATGTTTCCCCTGGTATCAAATGTTTTGTGTCGACCTTATCACTCCAACTTTCATCTTTTTTGGCTCGGCAGCAATCTTTAGGTGCCGAACTTGTAACTTTAGATCAACATTTTTATCGTGTTGATCATTTCAAGAAAAATATACCTGACATAGCAGCTCCGCACACTGAGGTGCATCAAGAGGATAAAGAATTAGCTGATCAAGAATCGGCTCTGCAAAAGCGAATCTCCTCACTTAAAGAAGAATTGGCAGCAGCCGAGTCCACTCTGGCGCATACCTCCGAGCGTCGACTCCAATTAAAAGATCAACTGAGATCTAAAAAGGAGGAAGGGATAAAGCTTAAAGAAGAACTTTCCCAACTTTATAAAGTGCATCCCCTGATGAAGCGCCGAAGGAAAGCTGCCGAAGCTGCCCAAGCCAATCTTATAGCCGAATGGAATCAACTTAGAGACTTATTACCTTGATTCGGCTTGTAATATTTAATCCTGATTTTGATTATTTTCCCACATGGATGGGTAATATTTCTTTAAATACTTACCGTTGATTGGTTTTTCATTTTCTGACCCATCTCTGTTTTGCAAATAATACGCATTCCCTCTTGTAACTCGACTAACCTGAAATGGTCCTTCCCAATTTGGAGACCATTTTCCATACACTCGGTCTTTTTGACCGATCGGAAAAACCAGCCGAAGTACCAAATCACCAATGGCAGATGTCTTTGATCGGACTTTCCTATTATACGCGTTACACACTCGGCTCTGGTAAGCTTGCATATTATCTAAAGCTATCAACCGAGTGTCTGTCAATTCTTCTGTTTTGTCTTTCATTAACTGACTATATTCATCGGCCGAAAGAATTTTTTGTTTTTCTATCCTTAAAGAAGGAACTGTTATTTCGGCTGGAATTACGGCCTCATGGCCGTAGACTAATTGGAATGGTGTCATCCCTGTTGCCGTTTTTACTGAAGTTCGGCATGACCATAATACTTCGGAAAGCTTTTCGTTCCATTTTCTTGGATGCTTCCCGATATGTCGTTTCATAAGGTTGACGACTATCCTATTTGCTGCTTCCACTTGCCCATTCGCTTGGGCATAATAAGGAGACGAATGGAGCAACCTTATCTTTCGAGATTCAATGAACTGAACGAACTGTCCTCCTGTGAACATTGTCCCTTGATCGGTTGTAACGGTCTCAGGAATCCCAAAGCGATGAATTATGTGATCTTCAACAAAATCAATAATTTTCTTTTGTGTAACCAATCGAGTGGGTTTGGCTTCAACCCACTTAGTAAAATAATCGATGGCTACTATTAGAAATTTGTGACCAGCCGATGAATTCGGCTGAATTTCTCCAATTAAATCAATGGCCCATCCTCGAAAAGGCCATGGTTTAATTATTGCGTACATCTCAGAGGCAGGAACCCTCTGAATCAGGCCATGAAATTGACATTCTTGGCAACCCTTGGCATATTCTATGCAATCTTGGTGCATAGTTGGCCAATAATATCCTAAATGCCGAATGGTCCATCTTAACTTTTTTCCTGCCATATGGGTTCCACATATTCCTTCATGTGTTTCCCCTATTACCAATAAAGCTTCTTCCGACCCTAAACATTTCAATAAAACTTCTTCGGCTGTTCTTTTGTATAGCTGACCGTCTAATAAGCAGTAGCCGAGAGCCCTTCTTCGAATATTATAATCAACCCTTGTATTGGGATCCTCCAAATATTTAATTAATGGTTTCCTCCAGTCATCTTTTACTTCTACAGGAGCTATGATCGGCTCTCGTATATGAACCGAAGGTAGCAGTCTCTTGTGTATTATTATTGACTCTGATTTCGGTTCTCTGTATCCTGAAGCCGATTGGGCCAATTCATTTGCCCTTTCATTTTCTTGTCTGTTCAAATGTTCAAGTTCGGCTTCTCCAAAATTGCATAATAATTCTAATGTCTTTCTTAGGTAATTTTGCAAATTTGGATTTTCACATCGGTATTCTCCTTTAACCTGCTTGATCACTAACTGTGAGTCACCGATGACTTTGATTGATTTAACTCTCAATTTCTTGCAATGATGTAAAGGCCATTATCAAGGCTCATATTCGCTGTTGTTGGTAACACCCGAAATCAATTTATAATGCAAATTAACTGAATAGTTAACCCACAGGTAATGTATCACTATATCCCTACTCGCAGATTTCATTTTGTTGAACCGTCAAAATACAATACCAAGTGTTGACAAGCGATACATTCTTATTCGCCTCCTCTATTTTCACACTTAGTGGGTGGATTCAGCCAAAAATCAGCTATAGCCTGGCCTAGTTGATACATTACCAGACATACTCGGAGTAACTCAGGAAAAGCCAATATCATTTGCCCAATACTTCCTCGTAACACTGCGGTGATAACATATATCTTTAT
>NW_017890630.1:28425-42636 GCF_001540865.1 Ananas comosus | reverse complement strand
CTTGTAGTAGCAAGTTAATGGAACTTTGTATATGTATCTTGTTGAGAATGCTAAGATGATTATGTTTCATTGATTACACGCTTCATGCCAATTGAGTAAATTATTATGCTTGGGATGCTTATCACGGCCTGCTTGAGGAAATGATAGATGAAGCTAAAGAACTCTCTTGGCTATTGTAGATTTGGTCTTTTTAATCATAACATGTGACTATATTTTGTAAACACTAAGCTCAACAAGCAACTTGCTCATGGGGCCGCGCCCTAAAGCCCTCTAGAGGTGTAGCCGTGCGGCTATACGACTGTTGGAGCCACTTGCAGCTGAGAGCCGAAATTGGTTTGTATGTGATTGTTCGATGTCCCACTGTGTATGGCGCAAGTTTGACCGGATTCTAAGTTGGTTAGTGAAATTGGGTAAAATAACAAATGATAGCTTTGTAGTAGAATTGATGCATACTTGAACAAATATATGTCTATTATAGTTCTTTCACATACATTGTATTATATAGTGCAATAGTAACATCATACTTGGGTATCATTTATCACTTTTACTATTTATTTCTCTTTTAGTACTTATTATTGATTTTTCGATTAGACATACGCCTCACTCGACGGTTGTATAGATCGAAAACTATTTCTAATAGTCTCACACCTGTTGTTTTGTTATTTTTATTTTAGAGTCTTCTTCTTCTTCAAGGGACCAAGCTAGGTAAGGAATCTCTCAATAGATATCTCTCTAGCTTTTTGGTACATGTCTAGTAGTGAGACCATATTTAGAAATAAATGTGATATATATGCGGCGGATCTGTAGATGTGCCCAACGATCCTTCTGCCGTAATCTATGGAAATGACATTAAATATCAATTGATGCAAGTAAAAGTATAATCATACTCAGAATACTAGTTAATGTCATGCAGGTAAATACAAAAGAAAAAATAAATCAGCAACAAAATAATAAATTCAAAATGACACCAAGGAAAAATTAAAGTAATGCAAACATCAAGAGAATAAGCACATTAACGGATCCATGGAGTACCATGGCCTGAACATTTTTAGGATAAAGGATTCATGCTAATGGCTTTTCAAAGATGACTGAATCATTCTTGGTCAAGAGATTTGTTCAAAATATTGGATTTAATTTTGGTTAATCCAATATTTTGATATTTGGAATCAATATTGACCCTAAATTTGAATTCAAGCTCAAAATCTAAATTTCAATTTTAAATTTAAATTTACAATCTAAAATNAAACTCATTCACAGGTTAAATACGATTTTGAATTTTTTTTTTTAGATGATTACGGATTTATATTTTGGTTTAGGTTGGTTTTTATTTTCTAATGAGATGAGTTGGATAGTGTGGGTCAGGTAAACCAGGCTAATGTTTGTCTTTTCTTTTTTTTTTTCTTTTTAGTTAATGGTAGAAAAGAAGAGAGAAATGAGTTAGGTGACTTTAAGATCTGCTTCTCGGAAAGGACAGCAAGAGGAGGCGGTGGCGCTGGTTGCTCTATCTCAAAGCCGCCAACGATTTACGAATTTATTCACAACCATTTAATCGTCGTGAGAAAATCCAATATCGCTGTGAGAAATTGACAGTGATATATGGATCGCTGGGGTGTATATCGTTATGAAAAATTTTCACAGCCATTAAAATCGATCGTCGTGAAAAAACTGTACATGGATGTAAATTTCACAGCGATATTTGGCAAAAACAACATCACATAAATAAATAAAAACGAATTATTGAAAACTAAAGAGTTACGATTTGATATATCTTCTCTGGTATCGAATACGATTCACTAAACAAGAAAGATAAAAAGATCTACCCTCAATCTTGTTCGTGGGTACTTAAAGTGGTATAGTTTTAATAAAAAATAATTTATGATATAAAATATAACAAATATAATATTTACATTTTACTCATTAATATAATCTTCGTGATGAAAATTATACATTAACGATTCAAAAATTTTAAGTTTTATTTTATTTATATCACTTAATCAATAGACTTTTTTTTTTATCACTATAACATTCATTAGATTTGAAGGTAGTCAAAAAAATTTTAAAATAAGATTTTCTTTATTTATCGTAGTGTTTGAAATCGATTTTACTACTACTATCTAAATCTTGAGCATGCATGATGTTTACTCTCTTTTGTAATTATTTTATATCCTTTTTGAAGTTTATGATAAGTACACCAAATTGTGAAAGAGTGAAATCATGAGACACGAAATTTCACATAGTTAAATCACGAGGTACCAAAGTAAAAATAGAAAAATAATAGCTAAGGTGATTAAACAAAACAATTTAGTCACTATTTCAATTTTAATTTCCCATGATTTCACTTATAAGCTATTTGGATCCACCCCATAGATTTTAAAAAACATTTATTAAATTGCTTTATAATTACTTGTTCGATTGGTTTTCTATTTTTATTTTGGTGTACTATGATTAAATTATATAAAATTTGATGTCCTATGATTTTATTTTTTTATGCTTTAGTGCTTTCACCGTAAATTTCAAATGGGATTTTATACAAGAAGTATCAAAAGTAACGAAAATCTTACCGAGATGAACACCATGAAGTTTCACCTCGGTGGTTTTCTAAGCTTTTAAAAAAATTTTTTTTAACTTTTTTTTTCCTTTTCTGTTTCCCCCGGAAACTTCGGTAATATGTATCATTCTGGGGTAACGATTGATACCGATATATAAATTTTTTTCTTTTCTTTTTTTTTTTTCGACGAGACTCGTTATACATTAGTGTCAACTAAACTACATTGTAGTAAAGGAGAAAGGTGAAACCTCTCAAATTTATTCTTGTTCTAAATTCTCGTAACACGTACACCCTCATGTTTCAGGTGTGACGATTTTTCTATAACTTTATTAAATAACCGGTTAAATGTATTTTTAAAATGTCTAAAACTCTAAAACATTTTAGCCTAGCGAAAAAAATTAAAATGTATAAGTCTAGCTTAAAAGTCTTGATTTAATATTAAAAAATACTTTAAAAATAAAAGTTAGCAATTAAAACTTGGGAAAGCTAGTGATCTATTTATTATAGCTTTTTAGTATTTTAAATAAAAGATTTATAAAGTATATATGATCTAATTCAAATAGCCTCAACTAATAGCTAAACTTTCGAGGTAATAGCTTTTGCCGAGTCCTCGTGCTTCTGGAGGCACGAGGATTATTGTGTGTTCTGGATGATATATATATATATATATATATATATCTCTCTCTCTCTCTCTCAGTGTTCTAAACATGTGTCCCTATAACCTAATTCTGTTGTAGTGATAAAAGTATGTAAGTAGGAATATATTTATCTGTTATTACTGAATTATTGTGATCTATATAATGTGATATTTAATTTATTCATACTTTTTTATTATATGTAATGCACTTTTCTTGCTATTTCAAATGAACTTGTTTTCGTAAAAAATATCATGTTGCATATACTGTAGGGCTGGCAAACGAGCGAGCCGGCTCGCGTTCGACTCGTGTTCGGCTCGATATTCGGCTCGCTCGAGCTCGACTCGAAATTAAATGAGCCGAACTTGAACAAAATAAAAGACTCGAAATTCATTTCAAGCCGAGCTTGAGTATTACTCGGCTCGTTCGAATTAGGCTCGAAAAGCTCGAAATATATATATATATATATAGAGTCCGGCTACTATACTATCGATAGTACCAAGCCTTTGGTACTATTGAGTTTTCTAACGTTAGATCTACCCTTTGATCATTTTCACCCATTAGATTATACTATTAAACCAACCACCCACTCAACCATAGGGGACCACTATCAATTTAATCGGGGACCACTATCATCCTAACCGCACATCCTTTAATCCAACGGCCGAAAACTCAATAGTACCAAGGGCTTGGTACTATTGATAGTATAGTAGCATCATTCTATATATATATATATATATATATAGGCTGGGGCTACTATACTCTTATGAGTATAGACCCCCTTATACTCATAAATTTTTATCCGTTGATTGATGGGATGTGTGGTTAGGATAATGGTGGTCCCCACTTAGAATGATAGTGGTCCTCTAGGGTTGAGTGGGTTGTTGGTTATATAATATTTATGAATGAATATAATGTATTTTAATTATATATAGGCTTTAATTTAATTTGGGTCATTATTGTTGGCCCATAAAATAAACCCAACAAGTACAACCATGCAATTGAGCCCAACTCTAAATTTACATAACACTCTCTTTCAGACTTTCACTGTTGTACATAACCCTAAAACATAATAACATTCAAATTTTCAAATCCCTACTTTTTTTCCTTTCTCTCTCTCTCTCTCTCTCTCTCTCTCAGACCCTCATCCAGTCAGGAAGTCACCCTAGCTCACATTTCTTATAATTATTTTGTATTTTGAACTATTGGACATGTTGCATTAAATTGTAGGTAATGTTCTATAAAAATTAAACTATTGATTATATAATATCGAGAATTTCAATCGGCTCGTTTAGAGCTCGAGCTCGGCTCGACTCGAAATTAGGCTCGCTCGAGTTCGGCTCGAATTAATTTCAAGCCGAGCTTGAGCCTAGATTTAGGCTCGAAATTAATTCCAAGCCGAATTTGAGCTGACATAAGCTCGCTCGAGCTCGGCTCGTTTCCACCCCTAAAGCCCACACCAGATCGAAAAATGGATAAAAATCATTTCCGTACCAGACTGGACTAGCCTGATTCGGTTTGCTCCACATTACATACACATATGTAGGGGTGTAAACAAGCCGAACACGAGCGAGCTGGGTCGGCTCGTGTTCGACTCGTTTATTAAACGAGCCGAACACGAGCTGGCTCGTTAAAGTATCGAGCCGAAAAATTTAGCTCGTGTTCGGCTCGTTAATTAACGAGCCGAACACGAGCTGGCTCACGAGCTGGCCAACGAATAACAAATTAAAAAAAATTAGATTAAATATATATAAAAAATAAATTTATACAAATCTTATCATATAGACTTGATCTAATAGTTAAAAACTTTACATATAAATGAGTTTTTTATAATTAAGCTCGCATTTATATTTATTTTGGCTAAAATTTAAATAAATAAAAATATATATATATATAATATTTAATTTATATATAAAAGATAAATTAAATAAAATTATATAATATAAAATATATTATTCGGGCTGTTATCGAGCGAACACAGAGCGAGCTGACCCAGCTCGTGTTCGGCTCGTTTAATTAAACGAGCTGAAAAATCCAGCTCGTGTTCAGCTCATTACTAAACGAGCGAGCCATCTCCCGAGCTCATTTCGAGCCGACACTGGAGCTGGCTCGCGAACAGCGACTGGATTGCCACCCCTACACATATGAGGTGAAGAAATTCTACTTATATAGCCAAAAAGGAGTTATAGATCTTACATCCTCTATTCTAAGATTTACAAAAACATAAAAAAATTTTACTAAAATAAAAAAATTAAAATGATAAATAATAAAATGGGTATAGCTGTCGGCGAACTCTAATGACAGATGTGTTGGGGAGTTCATGGCACAATGTCTTACGTGCCAACAAGTAAAAGTGGAGCGGCAGCTTCCGGCGGGAAAATTGCAAAGTCTACCTATACCCGTTTGGAAATAGAAGAATATCGCAATGGACTTTGTGACCGGTTTGCCTCGATCTCAAGGTAGACGCGTTGCAATTTGGGTGGTAGTAGACCGGTTGACGAAGTCGGCGCATTTTCTACCGATTTATATTACTTGGTCGGGGAACAAGTTGGCTCAAGTATATTTAGACGAGGTTGTGAGACTTCACGGGGTTCCGGTGTCAATTGTATCGGATCGGGATCCAAGGTTCACATCTCACTTTTGGAGGAGCCTACAGGAGGCGTTCGGCACACGGCTCGATTTTAGCACGGTATTTCATCCTCAAAGTGATGGCCAATCGGAGAGGACGATACAAATACTTAAGGATATACTTCGAGCATGTGTTCTTGACTACAAGGGCGAATGACATGATCATTTACCGATGGCGGAGTTCGCGTACAATAATAGTTATCAAGAGAGTATCACGATGGCGCCATTCGAGGCTCTTTATGGAAGGAAGTGTCGCTCTCTAGTCCATTGGAGCAATGTGGGTGAGAGAACTACTCTTGGCCCGGATGTAGTGCGGGAGGCGGAGGAGAAAGTTCGCCTTGCCCACCAACGACTTGCTACGGCGCAATCTCGGCAAAAGAGCTATGCCGATAAGCGGAGAAAGGATATGGAGTTTGCGGTTGGAGACCGCGTATTCTTAAAAATATCGTCAATGCGAGGAATAAAACGGTTTGGAATCTGTGGGAAGCTAAGTCCCTGATACTTTGGACCGTTCAAGATATTGGAGCGAGTCGACGCGGTGGCGTACAAGATAGCATTACCATCTAGACTTGCGGGAGTATACGATGTGTTTCATGTGTCGAATCTCCGCAAGTATATTTACGATCTCGATCACGTTCTCTCATTTAAATCGTCCGAGATTCAATAGGTCATACTTATGAGGAGTTTACGGTGTGCATCATCGATCAAGAAGTAAGGAACTATGGAACCGTGAGATTCCGTATGTTAAAATCCGTTGGTGCAACCACGATGATCGGAAAGCCACTTGGGAGCTCGAGAGCGCAATGCGGGAGTATTACCCTCATCTCTTTGAAGAGCTAAATTGAGGTATGGATTTACGTTTTAATTAAGTTAGTTTCGCGGACGAAACTAATTTTAAGGGGTGGAGAATGTAACGTACCGAAACCCAGTAGAGCGTAGTGGACTTTAGCGAAAAGGACTAAAGCGTCCAAGAGAGATGGTTGGACAAGTTCCAACTAACATTCCAACAATGTTGGAAGGGTTAAAAAGGAGTTCTAAAAGTGTTAAAAGGGTTTTAGCATCGACCGGCGTGAAATAGAGTCGAAACGGTGCAAAAACTGCAGTCTGGGCAAAGTGTACCGGTACAACCATCGAGTTGTACCGGTACAACCAGCAGGCTGAGAGGGGGGTAGCTCTCGGGTTTGATCTCTGCGTAGAAGTGTACCGGTACACCCCTGGTTTGTACCGGTACACTTTGGTAAAACCCGAGGAGGCTGCTCTCGGGTTTGCCTCTGCGTGATCGTGTAACCGATGATAGAACAAAGTGTACCGGCACACTTTGAGTCTGGCAGCAGGTTGAAGTCTGCTGCAAATAGAAAGAAGTAGAGGGCCTTTTTGCTATTGTAGCACCTTATAAAATACCCCAACCCTCCTCCCACCTGGTTTACACAGCCAACACTCATCTCCCTCTTATTTCTCTCTTTCTATCTCTAGAAATCTCTCCAAGGAGCAAGGAGAGGAAGGAGAAGAAGGGTTTTTGAAGGAACTTTGGAGGGTTTGAAGCTTTGGGTCTCTCCTACAAGGTGGACTTTGGTGAGCTTGTGACCAAGGTGAGGTTTTATAGAAAGTTGAGTCTAGGGTTTGGGTTTTGTACCCTAGGAAGCTAGGTTTTGGAGCTTCTACAAGTGTAGAAACCTCTAGTAGCCATGGAAACATGAAAACTCATGTTTTCTTCAAGTGCTCTAATGGTGGATTTTTAGGGTTTGCATTCTAAGCCCTAAAATTGATTTAGATGGTTCTAGATGAACTTCTAGGTGCTGGACAAATTCTCTTTTGCTTGTTTTAGAGATCAAAACCTAGAATTTAGCAAATGGCAACATTAGGGCACCCAATTTGGGGCTTTTACCTTCGAATATTTTCGAGGCAAATTGATCTTGCGGAAACCTAATTGGGAGTATTCCCGACACGTTGGGACAACTCCGTTTGACGTTACGAAAAGGTCTAGATTAAGTTATTGAGAAAAAGCCTAATTTGGCTTCGTTTTGCCGCATGCGAGAAAGTAGGCGCCCTAAAATCTCAAGAATTGAACCGTAGCATCCTCTCAACCATCTAAGGTGGGTGGTGCATTCCGACAACCTTGAACTTCCTTTTATGTCTAAAGTGTCATATTTGAGCATATGTATTGATTACTTGTGAGCTTTCTTGCATGTTGTGAGTTCAAATGCATGTGAAATACTAGTACGACAGTGAGAATTAACAAACCCTATATATGCATGATAAATGACAAGAACTTAGTAGACTTAGAGAACAAATGTGACATGATTGACATAAAAATAGTAAGTGACATGGATGAGTCAAGAACACTAGAGTTGAACACTTAGAAAACAAGTGTGATATGAGTGTGTGGGTACATGAACAAGTAGTGTAAATGACACTAGTGAAAGTAAAGAATGCAAGTAAATGTGTGATAGTGACATTATGACATAACAACCTTTGAGCTAAGGGTCATATGAGCATGGTTTTTCTTAAAGCTAAAGAATGGATTGAACTTGGAATTCTTAAAATTAAGGATTGATCGTACTCACCCATAGTCCTGGCTCGAGGGAGGTAGCTTCCCCTCGGGCGATGTGCTCCGGAGTTGTCATTACTGGGTCGTAGCGGGTATCTCCCCAAAGGACGGTCCCGTCGGGTTGTAGCGGGTATCTCCCCGATAGTAGGGATTTGGATTGGTGAGTTTGTTGAGGGTAAAGCCTACGGGTTAGCCAAGAGATTGGGCAATGAGATTGTGATCTTGCATTCATCATGAGCATACTATTGAGCATTGCATTGAATATTGTTCAGGCATATTAGCTGCATTTGTACAGTTTGGTTACTATGTATATCTTCTTTCTTCTATTATGCCTGATTTAGACCTAGTGAGAAAGTCGGCGTGGTTGGTTGCCGAACCCACTGGAAACTTTTTTGTAGTTCTCACCCCACTATTTCCACAGAGCCGGAATCGAGCGAGCCGGTAGACGATCGCGGTAAGGGTATCGTGCCTAGACAGCGACGTCCGAGATACTTTATATTTTGTAGTTACTTACCCCTTTTATATATATATATATCATCTTTTGTACTTTGATGATGATTAGGGATGTTTAAAGCAAGTGTATTAAAGATACTTTATGATGTTAAATGCAAAGGTTTATTTTGGAGATTTGAGATGTATAAAAGAAATGATGCAAAGATTGTAAAAGAACTTCGAAGTTGAATGCATGTATGTGATTTAAATTTAATCATATTACTTGTTGATGTTTAGTTTAGTACTTTCACTTTGGCTATTGCTTGCCCTCGCGCAAGCCATTATGTTTGCTTCCGTATGTGCAAATTTTATTCTATTGATACTTGTTGTTGAGCCTTGGGCAGACAGGGGAGGCTCTGTCCATTTGGCGTCTGTTCGACGGGTCCGAACCGGCCAAATTGGACCGGGTTCGGGGCGTGACAGACGCCAGAATTGTTAACGAGCTCAAAAGTATGCTAGATGAATGCAATTATTTAGCCAAATCATTCAGAATGGCAAGAGATAGATTTGTGCCAGAAGAGTATCAAGACTTGAAATTGAGACTATTAAGAAAAAGAGGAACTGATGGAAGAAGATACAATCTTCCAACCTCATCTGAAGTGGCGGCTCTTATTGTTGGAGGTATTGAAAAGAACACTGTTGAAAGAGATATTGTAGTCGAAACTCAAACTGGCTTATTACAACGAATACATGAACTACATCCATCTTATCTTCCAATGCAATATCCTTTGTTATTTCCTTATTGTGAAGATGGATATAGAGATGACATTAAGATTAGAGGATCAGAATCTTTTTCATCCAAAAAGCGGAGGAGAGTGACAATGAGAGAATACTTTTGTAACGAATCGAAACTTGATAGTGAACATTGGACTTTAGCCAAATTGACTAAAGCATCGAAGAGAAAAAGTTGGACGAAATCAAATTAACATTCCAACAATCTTGGAATTAAAAATGAGTTCCAAAAGGGTTAGGAAGGTTTTAGCATCGATCGGCGCGAAATAGAATCGAAAGGATGCAAAAACAGAAGTCTCGTATCGGTACAACATTGTACCTGTACCGATACAAAAGTGCAGACTGAGAGAAGCTACTCTCGGGTTTGTTTCTGCGCGATCGTGTAACCGGTAACACCCAGCCTGTACCAGTACACAATGAACCCGACAGCAAAAATAAGTCTGCTGCAAATATAATTGTTGGGAGGGTTTTATTGCAATTGTTACACCATGTAAATACCCCAACACCCCTCCCCACTCTCTCCCACAGCCAAACACACCCCTCTTCTCATTTTTCTCCCTCTCTCTCTCTAGAATCTCTCACCCAAAGCTAAAGGAGGTGGATTTGGGGGAGGAATCTTGAAGGACTTAGGGTTTTGAAGGCTTGGGGACTCTCCTACAAGGTGGACCTTGGAGAGCTTGTGACTAAGGTAAGGTTTTATGAAAGATTGAGTCTAGGGTTTGGCTTTGTGACCTAGAAAGCTAGGTTTTGATCTTCTCTCATGTATAAAAACCTAGTGGAGACCATGAATACATGAAAACTCATGTTTTCTTGGTGAGCTCTTATGGTAGATCTTTAGGGTTTGTAGTAGATGCCCTAGAAAAGGGTTAGATGGTCCTAGATGAGCTTCTAAATGTTTAGACAAGCTAGTTTTTTCTTACTTTAGAGATAAAAAAATAGCATATGTTGCTATATGCTATATTAGGGCTCCAAATTGGGGCTTTTGTCCAAGGTTGATTTAAAAGAAAATTAATCTTATAGAAACCTAATTAGGGGTATTTCTAACCAGAATATGGACTCGGTTTAACAATCCGACGAGTGTACGTGAAAATATTGACAAAAACGTCATTTTTGGTACAGATAGCCGCAGCACGCAGAATAGGCGCCCAAAAATTTCAAGAATTGAACTGTTGCACCCTTGTAACTATATAAGGTGGGTGGTGCATTCCGAAAATATTGAATTTTCTTTTATGTCTAAAGTGTCATTTTTTAGCATAAGTGTATAATGAGCATTGTGCATGATAGGATTAATTGAGAGCTTCTATTTGCATGTTGTGAGTACAAATGCATGAGAAAATGATTGTAAAAGAATTGAAACTTGTGTAACCCTATGTATGCATGAATAATGATAAGAACCTAGAAAAGGCATTGAACAAAATGACATTATGACATATGGATTGTGTGGCGTTTCTAAATACAATGAATACTAGAGATGGACTCGTAGTAGAGTGGCATTAGTGAATGCATTGAATGCTAGAGTTGAACACTTAGAGACAAGTGTGGCATTAGTAAACAAGTACAAAGAATAAAGTAGTGTATATGACACTAGTGAAAGTTAGAGAATGCAAGTAAAAAGAGATAGTGACATTATGATATAACAACCTTATAGTTAAGGCTCATATGAGCATTGCTTCCTTATAGTTAAGGAATGGATTGAAATTGGAATCCTTATAGTTGAGGATTGGATCATACTCGCCTATTAATCCTTGCTCGGAGGGCGGTAGCTCCTCCTCAGGCGATGAGCTCCGAAGTAGTCATCACTGGGTCGTAGGAGTTTCTCTCCAGAGGATGGTCCCGTCGGGTTGTAGAAGTTTCTCCCCGATAGTAGTGATTTGGGTTGGTGAGTTTGTTGAGGGCGAAACCTACGGGTTAGCCTAGTGATTGGGTATTGGAAAGTGACCTTGCATTCATCATGGGCATTTCATTGAGCATATGATTAATTATATATTGTTCAGACATATTAGCTGCATTTGTTAGTTGGTTACTATCTATTCTTTCTTCTATTATGCCTGCTTTAGACCTAGTGGGAAAGTCGGCGAGGGCGTCAAACGTGTTATTCTGTTCTTTTCTTTTCTACGAGGCATCTTCCATACCCACGTCACTATCTCGGATCATCAATTCTCAACTATCTATTTTCTAAACGCGTAAAGCAGCCATGTAACAGCGGGGGGCATGGTTACAGCTACGATGTAAAAATTCATAACAGGTGATCACGGCGCGGGGGTAAAGCTTGGATGAACTCTGGACACTGCGCATCAAACCTTAGTCGGATAATCGCACATTTAATAGCTATTAACAGGTTTAATTACCATAAATGCCCCTAGACTTTAAGTCCATAGTATCAGTTCGACACGTATAGCCGCGACAATAACCTTTCGTAAGCGCCTAAGAATTTATTTGCCCCGACTATTAACCGTAATCAGTCCGCAGTTCGAGCTCCAAAGATTTGCAGGCCATGCCGACTTTTAAATACTACTTATAAATAACCATAAGTTCGAATTTTAAGATGAATATCTATCCATCACCTGAATATGTATGAATTGTTATAAAACATTTCAGTCATATTCATTCGACAACTCTGATCTTGAAATTGAGACCATTTGTCACTCGATCATGCGAACTGTCCGAACTGTTCCCTTGTAATCTTTTATCAGATAGTTTAAGAACTTTCAGGATGTCTATTCTCTCACCTGCTCCTTAGTTAGGTGTCAGAATGAATATGAAACTTCAAAAGCTAGCCTCTACCGCACAGTCGTTCCTCTGCGACGTCTCTGGCCAATTTTCATAATTTCGAACACCTCGTTCGTCGTTCGAGGTTTTGACACGTTCATTTATAACCGACCCTTGATGAACCTTCTTATGATTTAAAAATACACAATTCTATTTTTTTAAAATCTCTAAAATACTCTAATAATTATACGGATAGTGGACGCGATTCGGAAATTCTATCATTGAAATAACTTACGATACAGGAAGTGCCGGACACTAAGAGGTCGTGGCAACCTAGCCTGATTTAATTTATACATATAAAAAGACGCGTACATTAATAAACTTAATAAGTAGGCCCTCCCCAAATGAGTGCTTTAAATTGACCAAACCCACCCAAAGTCTCCCTACTCTCCGCCATCCGCCTCCAACCGCCGTGCAAATTATCCGTCCACACGCGACAACAACACCACCCACTTCACCCTGTGCTATTTTTCTGCTAGTTTCCTACCAGTCCTCCTTACAGATTCTAACAACTTTTCTGTCCCCAACTGCCTTCTACTCTTCGAAGTAGACTCATCCCAATCTCACTAAACAGATGATATGCCATTGCCGGGTGCGCAGCCGAAAACGGCGGCAAAAATATCCCTTCCTTCCTATCCGTACATTTTACAGTTATTTGTATGATGCAAATCAAACGATTTAACAAACCGAAATAATCGTTTGGTAAACTTAATCCTTTAAACATTTTCCCAACCAAGATATCACGAGGACACCTATCTTCACAAGCTACTAATCGTTAAGAATCATTGAGAGAAATTACCTCCTACCTCTATTTGACAATTATTTGACCCAAAGCGCATCCATCTTAACCAGCCGGAATTAGCAATAGAATCAACGCCTCCCATTTCGCTTACACTGGGCGGCCAATTTCTCACCTTCTTTGTAATGCTACCACCCGCCCAAAATAAACCAGTTGATTAACCTTTATTTATGTATAATGTTTTAATTATATTATATATATATAATTACGTATATATATTATTCGCACTATTAAGTATAATCTATATGTTTTTTTGGGATTTGTTGCTTGGATAAAGCACTCGGGTACTATTACCAGGAGACCACTTTAAAATCGAACGCTGTGACAAACTCACCACCTGCGTTTCCAGATAACCCCAGCTTTCCCAAGCGAGAATTGCAGATATGCCATTACCCCCGCCAGCCACCAAATCGCGACCCCTTGCGAGAGAACCTTGATCATCGACCTTTTCAGCCCAACAACTTGCACACAATTATGATCGCCTCGGGAGATACCAAAAAACAATGTATGCTTTCGTAATTTTCAAATAATCGATAACAGTTTGTAACTTGTACTGAAGAGTCATAAGCCGTCACTTTAATCCTCTTTTAAATCAAAATTAAGTTTATAAGTTTATAATTAAGTATAATACTGCAGTTTTTTTATTTAAGTTACGCTTTAATAATGCTTGCGTTAACTTATGCCTGTATTATTTGAAATCACCTGAGTAAGATAATTTAACTATTTGAATTGATGCAATTTTTGCCTAACGTAATGGTTTAGGCAAGTCATTTTAATCTGAAGTATTGTGGAACAATTACTATAATTCTCTTATCTTAATTATATAAATTACTAAATGATGATCTTCTGATTTCGTTGCGAAGTTCGACAAAATAGCCAAAAATCTCTTTTTATCCATGATAATTTACTCATTCCACTCTCACCCTCGCGGTAGGAATCTACTAATTATTTTCAGGATAATCAATCACATTTGCCCCGCCGAGACAACAACCATCTTTATGAAATATCAGCAACCTTTAAGTGAAGATTACATAATTTAAATATTTTAAATAAAAAATAC
>NW_017890630.1:21758-28400 GCF_001540865.1 Ananas comosus | reverse complement strand
AAGAAGAGAAAAGAGAAGAAGAAGAAGAAAAAGAAGAAGATAAGAGGTGAGTTTTCTACCTCTCCCTGTCATCTCTCTCCCTGCTGCTACTGGTTGTAGCAGCAGCAGCAATAGGAGCTTCAGCAGCAGCAACAGCTTAGCCAAGCTGCTGCTAGGCTGTCTTCAGCAGCAACAGCAGTTCAACTTCAGCAGCAGCAGCTAGCAGCTTCAGCAGCAGCAGTAGCTTCAGCAGCAGAGCTGCTGAGCAGCAGCAGCAGCAGCTTGCGCAGGCAGTAGCTTCAGCAGCAGCTGCTGCAATAATTGCAGCAGCAGCTTAACAGCTTCAGCAACAGCAGCAGCCTCAGCAGCAGTGGCTTCAGCAGTCAGCAGCAGCTTCAGCAGCTCAGCAGCTACAGCTGCTGAGCAGCAGCAGCAGCAGNTCAGCAGCAGCTTCAGCAGCTCAGCAGCTACAGCTGCTGAGCAGCAGCAGCAGCAGCAGTAACAGCTACCCTGTAAGAAAAGAAAGAAAGAAAGCAAGAAAGAAAGAAAGAAAGAAAAGAAAAAATAAGGAAAAACAAGAAAGAAAGATGGAAAAAAATGAAAGAAAAGAAGGAATTGAATTGTGAAATTGCATCGAAAAGGGTTTTTATAGAAACTGACCTCGATAATGCACTTTTGCAGGATAGAAGTCCTAACGTGAAATTGACCACGTACAAACCTAATTGAGGGTAAAACAAACGCGTTGGTGAAGTCGGTTCGGCAATCCGTCGAGCCTACGCGAAGATATCGCCAAAAGAACATTTTCGGCGACAAGCGTCGGGAGCGCGGGTCGCGATTCGTGGAAAAGGGCGAGAAGTGGATTTCTCTCATTCCAGTACCGAGTAAAGGTGGGTTGTGCTTTACCGAAGTGATTAGGTCACTTCCATGCCAAAGTAAAATATGATTTCATTTGACGCATATATGACTATGATTGTCGACATATGGACATAATGCTAATATATATGTATATGAATAGGCATACATGATTAATGATATATGAATGCATTATGATCAATGCTAGATGATGTATAATGATAATCCGATGATGAATATACTAGAGGCATATGAATATGTTGTAGATCATGCTAGATACATATAATTGTCGATATGTGAACGTGAAAGTTAAATGCATAATTATGCTAAATTCATATGTTCAAATACATGATATATCAATGTTGAACCTGTAAATGCCAAGGGCACGTAAGCTGAATACGAATTGTGAACATAGAAGCTAAAGTCTACATAAGTGTTGCCACGTAAAAGTGGAAGTTTAATGCCTATGTCTAAACATATGTATAAGTGAATGTATTATAGTTCAAGCTATATGAATGTCGATAATTCTAATTGACTGGAAACCTCGATGGTAACAAGATGAGTGAGAATATGAAAACTATGAACCTCATGTTAAATCCCTAAGAATTGGGTATAAATCGACATCTCCAATTGAGTAGAAATTTGGACGGTAACGAAGTAAATGAAAATGTGCAAATTATAACCCTAGTTGTGGATAGCTGGGATGATGAATAGATCGAGTGGCATGAACATAGTGTTATTGAACATAGGTCGGACATTAACCTAGTGTCATTGGACATAGGTCAAGCAAGTAAACCTAGAGTTGAGATCTAGGAGAAAGAATATTAAACCTAGTGTAAATAAACCTAGGTTATGATGTAAAGAAACACTCAGTAAAAGTAAACTAAGTTATGAATTATAGTGGTAATAGGACCACTAGAAAGTGAATAGTATAGACCTAGAAAGGTCGTCAACATAGGGTAAAAGAGTAAAAACCCTTAAGTTGTGAAAATGGATTCCGGAATCCCTAGGAATGGTGTTGATGGCAAGAATAGAATCATAACTACGGGATCGACGGTTCTCCTCTCCCGGTAGTGATTCAACGGGATCGACGGTTCTCCTCTCCCGGTATGAGCTAACGGGTTTGACGGTTCTCCTCGCCCGTTAAGCTTGAGCGACTTAGGGTCACAGGGATCGACGGTTCTCCTCTCCCTGTGATGGACCTAGTGTCGCGTGGACTTAAGGCTGAGGTGCTTGTGAGACGTCCTTCACCTCGAGCCTGACTTGACGCGGTACTCCGCGGATGATTGACTCAAGACCGAGTCGAGTGGCATAGATGGCTAAGGTAAAATAACCTTAGGAAAGAATCGCCAGTGAGCATAATTTGACAAAGAGTAAAGAATAAAGAAAATAGCTAATGAATGAAACTAGCTAAGAAAGAAAAGAACGGCTACAAGTAAAGAACGGTTAATGATATAAAGTAGAATCAAGTAATCTACTTACATGATTTACAGGTATTGCATATTGCATAGCAGCGAGGCAAGGTATGGTTTTATTTGTTGCATAGTCAAATATCTATCTATCTATTTGTTGAACTAACCTACTGTTGCCTCCTTTGGACCTGGTGGGTCGAGCTCTTCTCTTGGGTGGCCGTACCCACTGGGAACTATATTTATATAGTTCTCACCCCCGTGTTGTTTTGGGGGTACAGGTTGCACGCGAGCGGCGCGGCGGCGCGAGGACAGGGCGTAGCTTCGTAGATAGCGCCCCACCACTGAGACCGAGATAGCAATACCCTGAAGAGGTCAAGCTCAGCGTATCAGTATGAATGAAACAAAATTGTAGTAAAAGTGTATAAGTTGTAATAATTTAAAGGCTTATGTAATATTGTAAAAGTAAAAATTCTGAGATGAATGCTTGTAATAGCATAGTTAGCATTTTATGTTTTTGATACTTATGCAATCTGTGGTTGAATACAGTTCCTGTTTGGAACCTCTTGTATTGCATTGTATAGATTGTGACGCCTAGAACGTACAGGGGAGGCTCTGTCCGTTCGGCGGTCTGTCGGCGTACCCGAATCCGACCAAATAGGCGGAGCTCGGGGCGTAACAGATTAAATGGTATCAGAGCATAAAAGTGCATAAAAAGAGTAATAGAAACGGTTTAGATAGACCTAGGAGACCTAGGATAGTAAACCGTAAGGACTTACGCTCGTGAGAGACGAGGACTTGTGACGTATGGCGAAAGATAAATCGATTGGGTCGAGTTTAGTAAACCTTTAAGACAGATATTTGAGGTAGATTCAAGGTTCAGTTTATTCTCAGCCAAGTGAGTTCATATTGGGTCGACACAACATGAAACCGAGGGATGGGAATATGCTTCCTTGCATGACTTTCGCCCGATTTGAGTTGGTATTAATTATTTCGTAGTCGACCCAGAGGGTCGAGGGCTAACTGAGTTGTCGTGTTTCAGGAAGCGACGGCACCGCGTAGGCGATCTTCGTCTAGATCGGCGCGGGATGGGACAAGTGGTGTCCCCGAGCGAACCAAGACGAGCGGAGACTTAGAGCTTCGCGAACAGTTGGCCACACTCGTGGGGGTAGTGAGGCAACAAGCGTATGTAGTGCAACGTCAGCAGGACGCTACTCTGCGCCAAGAAAAACGGATTAAAAGACTTCAGGAGACAGTAGATCACTTGGTGACTACACCAGTTGGGGCCTGTCGAGGACAGTCGGGAGTTGTGACGGAGGCATTTCCGTCGGGGTCGGGCAATCCGACTTTTGTTAATTCAGAAGTGGAAGCGAAAAGAGAGCGAGCTTTGGCGGCTCTCATGTCCTTCAAGAAGTTTAATCCACCTACTTTTGATGGAGAGGACATAGATCCATGGACTGTGAAGTTATGGATTGACTCTATGGAGACTTTGTTTGAGGACTTGTACACGGTGGAGCGGGACAAGGTACATCTAGCCGTGCATTGTTTGCAACGATCAGCGAAGGTGTGGTGGAACGATATCAAATGGAATCGATCACCTAGTCTTCCTCCTATGGGTTGGACGGAGTTTCGGGAATTAATACTTTCAGTTTATTTTCCCGATAGTGAAAAGAGAAAGCTTCGGGACAGGTTTCAGAAATTGCGGCAGGGAGACCGCTCTGTAAGGGAATACGAGCGGGAATTTTCCCGTATCGTGAGTTGTGTTCCGAATGTGGTAGGGGATGATATGGATCGAGCCGAATGTTTTGTACGCGGACTTCGGCCTGATATTTTCGAAGTGGTGCATAATCTTAAGTTGTAGACTTTTGCTGAAGTCTTGGATCGGGCTCTGTGGATAGAGCAAGGCAATGCTTTCGTGCGTGAAGAGCGCGAATCTGAGGAATGTAAGCGAGTGAGGTCGCTACCAAGTAACTCAGATGAACAGTCAAGGTCTGGACACTTCTCGACATCATCCTCTACCCGATCCTGCCCAAGATGTGTGATTTGTGGTGGTTCTCATTGGGCACGACGTTGCGTGCAACGGGAGGGAAAGTGCACTCGATGTGGACAACCGGATCATCCAGGTTTTGAGTGCTAGCAAGGCGATAGCCGAGCCCAGACGCTGGTGACAGCATTTTCCTCCCTAGGACAGCCTGCGGATGTGTCACCTGCGGCACGGTCTGGGGAGCGACTGAGAATAAGGCAACCGAGGGGTTCGCGACGGGCAGCAAGTGGCCGTGAATAGGCGACCCATGTGGTGGAACCTGCTGCGACTGGTCGTAATGTGGCAGGTATGAGTTAATTAAAGCAAGCATGTATTGCAATATGATGTAAATTGGTTCATTGCATGCATTAATTATCTAGTCTGTTACTACTATTTGTGCATGAGTATAGTAGTGATCAAGTGAATGGATAAGGGTAAAGACCCGAACATGCTTGTGTTGTGGATGTGTAGTACCTGCTGGAACAGGTAGGAGGCCAAATGGCACTAGCAAATCGCTGGTGAGAGTCTGTGAATAAGAAGTGAGACTCGTAGTGCTTGACCAACTCTCAAAATTAATGCGAGTTGCTGATTGCGAGAGGCTAGTCGCGACGTTCGTGGAACTCGTGTAGGAACGAGCATTTTGTAGGTTGTTCTATTAGATTGGACAGTGAAAGTAAACTCACTATTATGTCTGGTACATGCACGTGGACCTAGTAGTGCCTCAAATTGAGGTAGGTAGGTCGTGCTCGTGTAGTCGATGTGCATAGGCCAGAATTGCCAAATGCTGGGCTTAGTGTGACACGCGATAGTAGCGTATAGAGCGCTCGAGTATAGGTACTCGTACTATGCATATTCGATTCAGCCGTGAGTGTGTTGGCAGTAGCACTTTAGCGTTGCTAAGTGTGAAGCGTGCCAAGGATCACTCGTGAGCTGGTGGCTCGCACTAGGTGCTTAGGAGCCGATAGCAGTACGTGTGCTCAGTAGAGTGTCGGGTGAGACGACGTTTGTGGGTAGTGCTTGAGGACGATCCGTGCCTGGACCACTTGTGGACTGTGGAGCCTGGACCCATTGGGTAGGCGCAGTCAGCTGTGAGAGACAGCGGCCCGATACCTGCATGTAGGGCGAAGAGTTTTGGTCAGGACGGTAGTCCGAGCATAGACCCGAGTACGTGGAATGCCACGTGTGGGATCGTGAAATCGGTGATGCACTGAGGGTGCGGTTGTGACCCAATCCGGGGACTTGGCATGATTTGGGGTCTTAGTTGCTCCCAGTTGGAGCAGGTATGCGATATCTCAAATGAGAACTGTGTCTCGTGATACTTGGGGCTACGCTTGCTGGCAAGAGACGTTAAGTTAAATGATAGGCCTAGCAAATCGCCGATCCGATTTGCGAACAGATCTGTGGTAATTGAGACAAGTAGTTACCCATGTGCATCGGAGGTGAATATTTCGAACGTGTCCACGTGAAGGATAGTGTATAGGGACCGTGACAGCGAAGGCTCGGTCCTGTGGAGTATTTAGTCAGAATTGCTAAGATAAGCATTGATGACGAGCTGAAATTGGAAACGCGAACAAAGGTTTCGTAGAGACTAATTCGGAGAAATCGGTATAGTATGGAATGAAGTAGAGAAACTTTGGAATAGTGTTGAAATTATCTCCATCCGTTAAGCACTGAGGAGTAATATGTATCTAAGTTTCGCGGACGAAACTTTTGTTAACGAGAAGAGAATGTAACATATGGAAACTTGGAGTTGCGATGTCAAATTTGATCTAGGGGATCAAAGTGAGGATTGAGCTAGTTGGACATCATCCTTGAGTGATTTGTGATGCGTGTGAATGAATTCTGAAGATAAATAAGTGTTTCGGCGCAAATTGGGCGCGAAACGAAATATAAAGAGAATTTTCGGATTTTCGACGCTAACTTTGATTAAAAGAATTAAAGTGAGGTGCGAGGATAAATTGTGGTATCTCCGAATCAATTGTGAAGTTTTGGAAAAGCCAAGGGTATGTTTTCACAGGGTTTTGAAGTGCTCAGTGCGAAGTGGTAGTGCAAAAAGGGAGAAATTGCTGCCATGTAATGGAATTGGAGCTGATTCTATTGCTAATTCGGCTCAGATAATGTCAAAATGAAAAGGAATTGCTTCCAAATTAAATTAGTAGCTTGTGAAGGTCCCTTGGTATCTTTTGGAAGTGTTTGGGTGAAATCGGAGTGAAGACAGAAAAGTTAGAATTTTCTGTAAAGGACGGGACTGAGAAATTAGCAGAAAAATGCACAGTGTCAGAAAATTATGAAAATTGGCAGAGATGTCAGGAACACTGTTATGAGGCTAGCTTTGAAGTTTCATATTATTCTGACACCTGTAGAGAGAGAAATGGCATC
>NW_017890630.1:0-19105 GCF_001540865.1 Ananas comosus | reverse complement strand
TTATTAGGAATTTCAGCAGAGATAATTTTATCAATATCATCACCAGTTGGGTATTTATCTTCGGCATTCAAAAATAATAAAATATGAGCATGCGGTAGACCACGCTTTTGAAACTCTATAGTGTAGACAACTGCAGTAAAAAAAAAATCATTACTATCATATAAATATTATTTTTGAATGCCGAAGATAAATACCCAACTGGTGATGATATTGATAAAATTATCTCTGCTGAAATTCCTAATAAGCACAAGCATCCAGTTTTGCACGAAGCTGTTTAGAACTTTATGATATATGGTCCTTATGGGATATCTCATAAAAACTCTCCCTGTATGAAGGATGGGAAGTGTTCCAAATATTTTCCTAAAAAGTTTAATAGTGGAACAGTTATTGATGACGATGGCTACCCTATCTACAAGCGTAGAGATGATGGTTCGACCGTTGAAAAGAATGGTATCCTTTTGGATAATAGATTTGTAGTACCATATAATCCATTGCTTCTAATAAAGTATCAAGCTTACATCAATATGGAATGGTGCAATCAATCAAGGTCCATAAAATTTCTATTCAATTATGTCAATAAAGGACATAATCGTGTTACTGCAGCATTCTATCAGAGTACAAGTGAATCTGAACACTTGCAAGATGAAATGAAGATGTACTATGACTATAAGTATGTATCTCCATGTGAGGCTGTATGGAGGATTTTTGGCTTTGATATCAATTATAGAGAACCACCAGTTGAGAGGTTATCTTTCCATCTTCAAAATGAGCAAACTGTTGTCTTTGATGATGATGAGCCTATTGATTCTATTGTAGGCAGAACTGAAAATAATCAAACTATGTTTTTGGCTTGGATGGAAGCTAATAAGAATTTTGAAGAGGCTAGAAATTTGACTTATGGAGAATTTCCCACCAAATTTGTATGGAAAAAAGATCTTCGCAATTGGCGTCCAAGGAAACGCAGCTTCTCAATTGGAAGACTATATTATATTCCACCAGGAAGTAGTGAATTACATTACATGCGAATTTTATTGAACTTTTGCAAATGTCCTAAAAGTTATGAAGATATCAGAACTGTGAATGGTGTTCTATCCCCTTCGTACAAAGATGCTTGCTATGCGTTGGGGTTGTTGGATGATGATAAAGAGTATATAGATGACATTAAAGAAGCAAGTTCATGGGGTTCGGCTCATTACTTAAGAAGACTTTTTGCAACTATGTTATTCTCAAATTGTCTATCCAGACCAGAATTTATTTGGGACACTATTTGGCATCATTTATCTGATGATATCTTGCACAAACAGAGGACTCTACTTCAGCACGATAGTAACATTCTTACACTTAATACTAATATTTGAATGAATTGATTTTGCAATTCTTTGAGTTACTTATATTTCATATATAAACTATTATATGTTAGTTAGAATTTATAACTAATTATAGCTTTTAATTTTTATATTTGTAGCTTTGCAATTAAAAGATGATGAGTTGAAAATTTTGACTCTTGCTGAGATTGATAAGTTGTTGCGTAGCAACGGAAAAAGTCTAGCAGAATTTCCTCCGATGCCTTTACCTAATGAACATCTTTTATTTGGAGCCAGAAACAAGCTTCTTCAAGATGAACTTTGTTATGATAGAAATTCCATGACAAGAGAGCACAAAACCTTGATGTCATCTCTTACTGATGAACAGAAAGGTGTCTATGAGACAATAATTAGTGCTGTGTCAAAGAATGAGGGAGGTGTTTTCTTTCTGTACGGGTATGGTGGAACAGGAAAAACTTTCATATGGCGAACTTTATCTGCAGCCATAAGGTCTAAGGGTCAAATTGTTCTTAATGTTGCTTCTAGCGGAATAGCATCACTTCTACTTCCGGGGGGAAGAACAGCTCACTCTAGATTTGGGATCCCACTAGCAATAACTGAGGAGTCGACCTGTAATATAAAACAGGGTAGTGATCTGGCAGAGTTGTTAATTCATACGAAGCTTATCATATGGGATGAAGCTCCAATGGCACACAGGTTTTGTTTTGAAGCTCTTGACAGGACATTAAGAGATATTCTACGGTTTTCTAATCCATCAACTTGTGAGCAACCATTTGGGGGTAAAGTCATCATTTTTGGAGGTGATTTCAGGCAAATTCTTCCTGTTATTCCTAAAGGGACAAGACAAGATATTATTTTTGCAACTATTAATTCTTCTTATCTTTGGAGTTTTGTTAAGGTTCTTACTTTGACAAAAAAATATGAGGCTAAAGACAGGCTCATCTAATTACCATCTAGAAGAGATGAGAAAGTTCTCAAAGTGGATACTAAGTGTGGAGATGGAGATGTCGGTGAGAAGAATGATGGTGAAGAAATTATAGAAATACCTGATGAATTTCTCATAAAAGAATCAACAAATCCAATTGCATCAATAGTGGATAGTACGTATCCTTCATTGTTAAGCAATATTCATGATTTGCAATACCTACAAGAAAGAGCGATTCTTGCTCCTACTCTTGAAATTGTGGATGCTGTGAATGAATACATGCTTTCATTGTTTCATGGTGAAGAAAAAGTTTATTTGAGCTCTGACAGTGTTTGTAAGACGGATGTGGGCTTAGATGGTCCTGAAGATGTATATACACCTGATTTCTTAAACAGTATTAAATGTTCAGGAGTTCCTAATCACATGCTCAAATTAAAGCAAGGTGCTCTTGTGATGTTATTGAGAAACATAGACAAGTCTTCAGGTTTATGCAATAGAACCAAATTAGTGATCACTCAATTGGGAAAACACATACTAGAAGCAAAAGTGATTTCTAGGAGCAATATTGGGGAGAAGGTGTTTATACCCCATATGGTGATTACTCCATCAGACTCCAAGTTACCTTTTAAAATGCAACGAAGGCAATTCCCGTTGGCTGTGTGTTTTGCTATGACAATAAACAAGAGTCAAGGTCAATCGTTATCACATGTTGAATTGTATCTATCTAGACCGATATTCAGTCATGGTCAGTTATATTTTGCAATATCTAGAGTTCGAAACAAGGACGGATTGAATATTCTAATTTGTGATAAAGATGGTTTGTTATCCAAAATCACAAGCAATATGGTTTTTAAAGAAGTATTTCGGAACATAAAATAGGTGAGCGGTTTATTTTTCTTCATGTTATTTCAAAATTTACAATTTTTCAACAATTCAACTCTGTCATTTTATTTTTTAAATAAATTTAGATCTTTTTTTGAAAAAATTCACTAATATTATGATATTTATCATTTTACTTATCTAACAATTTATCTATATTGTTATTGGAGCAGGTACTTTCCATCTTCATGCAACAAAGTCTTTTTTCTTTATATTTTTTTGAAGACCAACATCTATATATTTTTGAATCTTGAAAAGTTGTATGTCTCCAATATACGTGTGCTTACTCTAATTTGTGTCAAATATGAAAGTTTAGCTGATCTCATTATATGCTTAAATATTAAGGTCATTTATAATTTTTCATATCAATTTTAGTTATCATTTTGTTTTGCACATCAATATGTAAATGTAAATTATTTTGCAGACCAATTCATAGATAATAGAGCATCGTTGAATTTTACTTTTTATTTGAGTATTTACTTTGGTCTATAATTTTTTCCTCTAGCTTTTGTACTTTAATATGTACTATAATTAAGATTGATAGTATATTTCCTTATTTGTTAAAAAAATATAATATTAATTAGAATATTTTTCTTGTATCAACACATAATAACTTTTATTATTCTATATTATTATATTAGCCGTGCATCGCACGGGTCAAAAAACTATCGACTTTTTAAGCTATCAATATTATAATTAAGATTGATATTTGTTAAAAAATATAATATTAATTAGAATTTTTTTTCTTATCATTACATCATAACTTTTGTTATTTTATATTATTATATTAGTCGTGCATCGCACGGGTCAAAAACTAGTTTTATACTATTTGTACAGATATTTACATCATTTGTGTAAATGTTGCACTATTATAGAGGATATTGCAGCATTTAGATGTGTATTACACTCTTTATTTTTGAAAATTAAATTTTATTGCATATTAAATAAAGTTTCAAATTTCTTATACCTTTCTCGTGAAACAAGAAAGAATAAAATATAATTAATAACCTACAGAGTGTAACATCCTCTCAAATAGTGCAACATGCTCTTCCAAATAGTGCAATATCTGTATAAGTATAGTAATTTCCTTGGCTTGGAGTTGGTGAGGGTTAGTATAATAATTTCCTTGGCTTTGAGTTGGTGAGGGTTAGTATAGTAATTTTTAGGGTGGATAAGATTGCCACCTAACCTCCCTTATCCTCATCAACCTAATTAGCTGAGACTTCTCTTTTGGTTTTCTCTCTAGGATTGAGTCGTACGTGGTGGAGGCTTTGGGTGGACCTCAGATTGTCGCCGACGTCGCTCCGAGGAGCCATTTGATCGCGCAAGCGTCATAGTCGCGTCGTTGGGAGGCCGGGCGAGCGCGTGGTTCCGCTTCTTTCGACGTCTCGCTGTCGTGGAGTCGCGGTTGAGGTGGGTTAATGTTATGCTTACCGGATTCTGCGGATTTTCTCCTAATTCTATATGTTGACAGCATGTATTTTTGGGCTTGGTTTAGCATGTTTAGTAGCTCAATTCGTAGATTTGTAAGATTTTTAAATCTGAATAGGAGCCTAAAATATTAGCTAAATTATATATGTTGGACTTGGAATTGACTTTGGAGAAAACTACCGATTCTACACCGTCATATTCTGAAACTAGCAGATTTTGCTCTAGGAGCCGTAGTTTATTTGTATCGCCATAGTTTGTGAGCGGTGGATACCCAGAATAGTGTAGAATAATGTTACACTTGTGCTGGGATGCCGAGATTATTTTTACAATAGTGTTCCGACTGTTCCGGACTGTCGGGTGCCGTTGTGGTTAACGGTGGACCCGGTTTGTTGTTTTAGCTTTAGACTGTGCCAAGGGCATATGATTTATGGTTGTTAAACCAGTTTGACCTATTTGCATCGATTACAGCCTATGATAGCCTGATTGAGCTCGACAGAGACACGCTGCATATTCGGTTGGGTAGCGCTCACGAGTGCCACTCCGGAGTCAGGGTTAGTGCTTTTGCATTGATGTCGGTTTGTCCTGGTTGGACTTGCTCTCCACTAACGACCTATTTTGGTGGCAGTTAGTACAGCTTCGACAGGCGGGACGAGTGTGTTCACAGTCCCTAGTGAGATTGGGTCAGGTTTTGCATTTTTCTACACACAGATAGTGTTGGATCACGATAGTATAGTGGCATATAGCTGTAAATTTATTCCAGCTTTTCTTGCTATCCTTGCTTACATCTGTAGACTTAGTGGGTAAGCTGTTGAGGTCGGTAGTCGTAACCACTGAGGATTACTTCTTTTTGCAGTAGTTCTCACACCCAGTTGTTGAAACCTTTTGCAGAGCCTTCTTCTTCGGCTGCTGCTGCTGCTGCTGCTGATTGGGATCGTGGATAGAGCGCTGCGAGCTAGACCCTTTCCATTTACTACGGAATAGAGTTTTACCAGCTACAGGTAGTTGTAGTTTTTGAGTTCTTATACATACGGATATTGTTTCTCACTGGAGTGAGTCTTTTGTATACCGGATATGATGCATGTATAGTGGACCTCTATTATTATATATGCTTTCTTTTTTAGCAGCTCTATACTACTAGTTGGAGTATTGTATGATTACAGGTACAAGTACAGCTATCGCTTCGTATACAGAGAAAATTTCTTTGTATACAGCGGATTTGTCGCCATGCCCGGGGAAACGAGTAATCCAGGGCGTGACAGATTAAGTTGGTATTAGAGCTTAGCATTAGGTCATTGGGACCTAGGAATCCTAAGTTTGGCAAACCTTAGGAAGGCAAGCCGTGAGAGGCGTAAATTGTCGCGAAAGTCAGCGATTGAACTATTCTAACTCCTCCTAGAGTAGAGTAAGTGACTGAAGGAGTGTCTGTTTCGGCTAAAAAAATTGTGTTGGCTGCAGACGATATAATTTTGAGAAGAAATAGGGGCCGCCTTCTAGACTTTCTTTTGATTGGGTCGAGAGTGTTTGTGTTTTGTATCTGACCCTTATTTCTTTTCTTGGCAGCTATGTATCGACGTCGAGGCCGACCGTCGACGCGGGAGTGTGCCGCACCTCCCGAGATGCCGAAGCAAGCAGAGCCGGGTGCACGGCCAGAGTCGAGCGCACCCCCTGATTTGAGAGAGTAGTTGGCTGCCCTGACCAAGGTGACGAGGCAGCAGGGGGCGTTGTTGCAGAGGATGTGCGAGACATTCGCTCCGCCACAGAGCGCAGTACCGAGAGCACCAGAACAGGCAGCTCCACCCCCGACTACTCTAGTGGCCGCACCCGCCCTGACCGAGGTGACGAGGCAGCAGGGGGCGTTGTTGCAGAGGATGTGCGAGACATTCGCTCCGCCGCCGAGCGCAATACCGAGAGCACCTGAGCAGTCAGCTCAACCTCCGACTACTCCAGTGGCCGCACCAGCCGCAGCTGTACCCCCACCAGTGACAGTTCCTATAGCACTAGTTGCACCTTCTAGAGAGTCGGTACAGATGACTGAGGCTGAGCAGGAGCGGATGACCGAGAGGCTAGCTCATTTTCGCCGTTTTGATCCACCAACCTATGATGGCAGCTGTACAGAGGCCTGGGTTGTTGAGGGCTGGGTCAGTGCGATGGAGAAGCTGTTTGAGAATCTGTTTATTTCTGAGCGGGAGCAGGTACACTTGGAAGTTCACTGCTTTGCTGGTGATGCACATGCTTGGTGGAGAAGGATGAGGCGAGACTATGGGCTGGTGGCATTGCAGATGAAATGCGATTTGTAGCCAGAGACGAGGCACACAGGGTGTATCTTTTTGAGCGAGGATTGAGACCAGAGCTCTTCAGGTTTGTTCAGGCACAGAGGTTGAGGACCTTGGATGCGTCTATTGAGTAGGCTCTATGGGTGGAGAGAGGTGATGTATCGATCCGCGAGCAGGCACAAGTACAGGTGCTGGGGCAGAGTCAGGATAGGAAGCGCCCGGTTCCAGATGACNTGTAAAGCAGAAGCTCGAGAAGGATCTGAAGAGGCTCTAGAAGGGGGAGCGATCAGTTCAGGAGTACATCTGTGAGTTTACTCGGCTCCTGAACTATGTTCCATTTGTAGCCAGAGACGAGGCACACAGGGTATATCTTTTTGAGCGAGGATTGAGACCAGAGCTCTTCAGGTTTGTCCAGGCACAGAGGTTGAGGACCTTGGGCGCGTCTATGGAGCAGGCTCTTTCGGTGGAGAGAGGAGATGCTTCGATCCGTAAGCGGACTCAAATACAGAGGCAGAGTCAGGATAGGAAGCGCCCGGTTCCTGATGACAGAGGACAGTCGAACAGAAGGCATCCGCCGAGACCTCCACGATCACGCTCTCAAGGTCGTGGGTCTTCGGAGCATCAGCGTTCTGGGGGACCCCGTAAGCAGAGGCAGTCGCAGGGGACTCCGCAGTGTGTGATTTGTGGAGGACCACACTTGCCTTGATAGTGTGAGCAGAGAGAGGGCAGGTGTTACGGATGTGGACAGTCTGGACATATGAGGGCAGCTTGTCCCCGAACAGCATCATCAGCACCATCGACAGCGTCAGCGCGGATAGCACCTCAGCAGTTTTCTAGAGCAGCACCGAGTTAACGCCAGGAGAACAGGGCATTTGTGCCGCCGTAGGGCGAGCGGCAACAGCAGGCTCTGAGTAGCAGGATTTATGCAGCCCAGGTGGAGGACCTCAGTAGGTATTATTTTGATTTCCGACATTCGAGCTCGTACTCTTTTTGATACTGGTGCATCACATTCTTTTATTAGCCGAGAATTTGCATTGTTGCATGGTCTAGAGGTAGGGCCGTTGTTGCATGCACGAGAGGTGCAGATTACCGACCATGTTTTGCAGGTAGCCGAGTGTTGTTGGTTGTGTCTGGTGCGGTTGGACTCATGGATCATGCTGACAGACCTGTTGGTCTTAGGGCAGTTGCAGGGCTTTGACGTAGTGCTTGGCATGGATTGGCTGGTGCGGTACTATGCAACTATTGATTGTCGAGCGAGAACTGTGACGTTCCGCGAGCCAGGCCAGGAGAAGTTCACTTTTAGAGGCTGCAGGAGTACGTTGTTTGCCACTTGGATTCTTTCGGTGATGGCTCGACAGTTGATGAGTAGAGGATGTGTTGCCTTTCTGGCAACGGTGGTAGAGGTGCCTACGGCAGCGCCGGGACTCGAGGACATCCCTGTAGTCCGCGAGTTTCCAGATGTGTTTCCCTCGGAGTTGACGATGATGCCGTCGGATAGAGAGATCGAGTTTGTGATTAATGTAGTTCTTGGAAGTGCACCAATCTCCAAGGTACCCTACCGGATGTCACCGGCGGAGCTGAGAGAGCTAAAGGCGCAGCTTCAGGATCTGATGGATAAGAGGTTTGTGAGACCGAGTGTATCGCCTTGGGGAGCGTCGGTGTTATTCGTGAAGAAGAAGGATGGTTCACTTAGACTGTGTGTGGATTATCGGGAGCTGAATAAAATGACCATCAAGAACAAGTATCCCTTGCCGCGCATTGATGATCTGTTTGATCAGCTGCAAGGATCTTGTGTCTTCTCGAAGATTGATCTACAGTTAGGTTACCAACAGCTGAGGGTAAGGGCCGAGAATGTTCCCAAGACGGCTTTTCGGACACGGTACGGGCATTATGAGTTTACAACTTCTGAGAGAGAAGAAGTTGTATGCCAAGTTGAAGAAGTGTGAGTTCTGGTTACGAGAGGTTGCTTTCTTGGGCCATGTGATTTCTGCAGTTGGAGTAGCAATGGACCCGAAGAAGATTGATGCTATTCGGGATTGGCCCAGACCGACGACGATGACTGAGGTGAGGAGTTTCCTGAGACTGGCAGAATATTACCATCGGTTTGTGGAAGGCTTTGCGAAGCTTTCCACACCCCTCACTCGATTGACTCGAAAGGGATTTAAATTCATCTGGACTGAGGATTGTCAGAGGAGATTCGATGAGTTGAGACAGAGGTTGATGTCGGCTCCTATCCTTGCCCTTCCAATGATGAGGGAAGGATTTGTGATTTACAGTGATGCATCGCACAGTGGTTTGGATTGTGTGCTGATGCAGTATAGTAGGGTAATTGCTTATGCTTCCAGGCAACTGAAGGATTATGAAAAGAATTACCCTACGCATGACTTGGAGCTTGCTGCAGTGGTTTTCGCTTTGAAGTTATGCCGGCATTACTTGTATGGCGAGCACTGTGAGGTTTTCACTGATTATAAAAGTCTCAAGTATCTGTTCACCAAAAAGGAGTTAAACCTGAGGCAACGTCAGTGGTTGGAGTTGTTAAAGGACTATGATATTAGTATCAGTATCACCCCAGCAAGGCGAATGTGGTGGCAGATACGTTCAGCAGAAAGTCAGTGCAGAGCTTGAGCATAATGATTACACAGTAGAGGCCGTTACTTGAGGAGCTACAGTGGTTGAGGCTCGAGGTAGTATCCCCTGGGTCTACTGTAAGACTTATGTCTTTGATCTTGTAGCCCACTCTGTTGGATAGAATCCTAGAGAAACAAAGTGAAGACTCTCACTTGTTAAGGATTCGAGAGCAGTTAGAGAGAGGACATGTAGAGGATTTTGTCGTAGACAGTTCGGGAGTACTGCGGTACAGGGACTAACTGTGTGTGTCTATGGATTTAATAGATCCGAGAGAAGATTCTGAGAAAGGCTCATTGTTCACCTTATACGGTTCACCCCGGTGGAACCAAGATGTATAAGAACTTGAAGGCACATTTCTGGTGGAATGGAATGAAGAGAGACATTGGCAGATTTGTGGCCAAGTGTCTGACTTGTCAACAGGTAAAGGCAGAGCATCAGGTACCTGCTAGCAAGCTTCAGAGTCTGCCAGTGCCCGAGTAGAAATGGAAGCAGATCATGATGGACTTGTCGTGAGGTTGCCGAGAGCACAGGGTGGTTTTGATGCTATTTGGGTGATAGTGAACAGACTGACTAAGTCTGCTCACTTCCTACCAGTACAAACCACCTGATCTAAGGAGAGACTCCCTCAGCTATATCTAGATGAGATTGTTAGACTGCATGGTGTGCCGATTTCGATCGTATCAGACAGGGACCCGAGGTTTGTTTCGCACTTTTGGAGGAGTCTTCAGACAACCTTGGGTACACAGTTGTATTTTAGCACGGCGTTTCACCCACAGACAGATTATCAGTCAGAGCGGACCATTCAGACTCTGGAGGATATGCTGAGGGCATGTGTCCTGGACTTTGGAGGAGGGTGGCATCGACATTTAAAACTGGCTGAGTTTGCGTACAACAACAGCTATCAAATGAGCATCCAGATGGCTCCGTTTGAGGAGTTGTATGGACGCAGGTGTCGATCCCCTTTGTATTGGAGTGATATGGGTGAAAGGAAGACTTTAGGGCATGAGATTCTGATTGAGGCTGAGGAGAAAGTTAAAGCAGTGCGCGACACATTTTGATAGCTCAGAGTCGGCAGAGAAGCTACACCGATACTAGGAGACGAGACTTAGAGTTCTAGGTTGGGGATCATGTGTTTCTAAAAGTCTCGCCGTCCAGAGGCATACTGTAACATACTGGACCTTTGCAAATTGCGAGGTTCGAGTGTCCGAGCTGTATTCTGAGTTTTCCAGATTTTCTGGGGGGTCGTTGACTGTGTTCCGACCTATGGTTCATATCCCAAGATTTGCGGTTTAAAGCCTTACACCAAAATCCGGAAAAATGGGATTTGGCCAACTATCGGGTAGCCATCTGGAGGTCTTGTACCGGTAGAAGGTTGATGGTTGTACCGGTACAAGGTTGATGGTTGTACCGGTACAGCCACCGGGCTTGTACCGGTACAGAGCCGCTGAGCCCCCCCAACCTGAGCCTCGGGTTGAGATTTTTTTCGTAGGGCTTATACCGGTACAAGGGGGCATTTTTCGTGCAGTTTAGACTGCAAGGACGTTTTTGCTTTTGTAGCTCTTCTATTAGAGACCCCACGCCCCTAGGGCTGTTCCTTGAGCTTGGAACATTAGGGAGAGAGGTAAGGGGCCCTTCCACACCTTCCCATTCCTTTTTCTTGATTTCGGTTTGGGTTTTTGGTGATTAAACCCCCTCTTTTGCTCTCTTTTGCTTCTTTGGAGGCTTCTTCACCATTGGAGCTTGGACTTGAGGCTTGGTGAGGGTTGATCCTTGAAGTTTGAGGACCTTGAGTTTGGATTGAAGCTTCTTAGAGGTGGGTAGCCCTTTCTCTCCGTCTAGACTTTGGATTTGAGGTTTTCTTTGAGATGAAACCCTAGATTGTAAACTTAAGGTTGTTTTGGGCGTTTTTTATTTAGGGCTTTTGAGGCTCAATCTCTTGGATTAGAACCTTCCTCTAGGTTGGTTTGGGAGGGTTCTAGCTCTCATTTGGGGCTTGAGAAGAGATTGTTGCTCTTGAGGTGAGTTGGATTCCTTTTGCTAGATGGTTAATGATTAAGCTATAGGCTCTTCGTTTCGTTTGGGTAACCCTACTTTTGATGCTTCTAGGGTACTAGGGAGCTCGTGGACCACCTCGTTCGGCGAAACGAAGAAGTCCATTTTGGTGGGTTTGACTTCGTGGAAACGGGGCAAAATGGCCCTATACTCTCTATACTTGTTGTAAAGTATTTTTGAATGCATTTCTATACTAAATAGAATTTATGTGAATTTTAGAACACTTAAAATGCATACGTTATGTGTAAATTAAATTTCACTCTATATAGTAGAGCAATCAGGGTTATTCTCATGCATGTGAGGAGTGTTCGTGTGGACGAATGGGATTCTCGTCGAGTATGCTAAATTAGCTCACATTTGTATAATTGGAAACATTATACTAGACTTTGACTTAGTAGCATGAAGTGTCATCAAAGGGCACTTGGAAACTAGTAAACTATGAAACTGCAACATAGAGACATAATGTTAGGCCATCGTACATCTGCTATACATTCCATGTTAGAGACATGATGGCATAGAGATAGGCCATTGGGACAATCGATACATTCCATATTTTAGACATGAGGACTTGGTACTTGTGATAGGACGTATGACTACTTGCCTTTGTGCTCATTCGCACATGCTTGTGGGGGTCGCTCCCTATAAGCCGGCACTCCGGAGATAGCCATCGCGATTCGTATTCGCTGTGCGGGATTGGGCGCCGAAGTGGATTGCCGTGGGCCAGGCTCATTCCTAGGGTGGGGATGATGACTACCATGGGGCCATTAGGCTCGGCATCGGCCAGACAGCCTACTGGTGGGTCTCAGGGCCATAGACAGCCTTCGGGTGGGTCTCTTCAGAATTGACTTTGAGTATTCACTACGACATGTGGACAGATGATGACTTAGTATATTGACTAGAATAGTAAACAATGACATCTTTACTATTGCTTGAGGACATCGTATTGGTTGCATACTTATGCTTATTCATGTCATATACATCCATGTACATTCATGTTATAGTTGCTTTATTACTTATGCAAATCATGCTAAGTAGAGACATTATGCTATAGTGAGTTACATTTTACTTATCTTTTACCTTACTACATTTTTGTCACTGACCTCCTCTTTGTAGCTTTTAGGCCTTGTGGTGCAGTTCACTGAAGTCAGTAATTACCCACTGGGAACTATTTTTAATAGTTATCACACCCTCTTTTTCGTGGTTTCTTTCAGAGCCTTCGGCACCGGCGGAGGCACGGGATCGTGGCAAGGGGATAGCATAGCTAGCTAGCGAGGAGTGGTTCTTTGCCTAGGTGGTTTACTCTTTCTTTTTGTAGTTGAGAGAGAGTGAGAGATTTTGTATCCATGTATAGAGACCACCTATGTATTTACTTTCAGCTCTTGTTTTTGGGATTTCCTTTGTACTACTTTATTTCCTTCCTCTATTGTAGAACTTAGTTTCCTAGCATGCTCTGATACTCCTAGCCATCAGATGGCTTTTATTATCGCTTATTTCATCGTTGTTTTTAGACGCCTTATATGTTTTAGACATATGGCGGGTCTGGGCACGTGCCGTGCGGGCTTCCGCTGGGTCCCGGGGCGTGACACATACGCAGATTCGGAGTGTGTGGAAAGCTTAGTCCACGCTTTGTAGGCACTTTTGAGGTATTGGAGTGAGTTGGTCCAGTTGCTTATAGGATTGCTCTACCCCCACGACTGGCCGATATTCATGATGTTTTTCACGTCTCAGCATTGAGGAGATATGTCTTTGACTCCTCACATATGATCGACTTCACACCACTGGAGCTTGGCGAGGACTTGAGATATGAGGAGCGACCAGTGCGAATTCTGGCTCGTGAAACGAAAGACTTGCGTAATCGGGTCATTCCTTATATAAAAGTGCGGTGGAGTCATCACGAGAAGCGTGAGGCGACGTGGGAGCCGGAGACGGTGATGCGGGAGTCCTATCCCTACTTGTTCAAGACTCAGGTTTGAGGTATGTTCTAAGTTTCGAGGACGGAGCTTTTTGTAGTGGGGGAAGATGAAGTATCCTTGTCTTGGAGTTGGTGAGGGCTAGTATAGTAATTTCCTTGGCTTAGAGTTGGTGAGGGTTAGTATAGTAATTTTTGGGGGGGATAAGATTTTCACCTATCCTCCCTTATCCTCATCAACCTAATTAGCTGAGACTTCTCTTTTGGTTTTCTCTCTAAGATTGAGCCGTACGTGGTGGAGGCTTTGGGTGGAGCTCGGATCGTCGCCGACGTCGCGCCGAGGAGCCGTTTGATCGCGCAAGCGTCATAGTCGCGTCGTTGGGAGGCCGGGCGAGCGCGTGGTTCCGCTTCTTTCGACGTCTCGCTGTCGTGGAGTCACGGTTGAGGTGGGTTAATGTTATGCTTACTCCGTACTAGAGATTTTCTCCTAATTCTATATGTTTATAGCATGTATTTTTGGGCTTGGTTTAGCATATTTAGTAGCTCAATTCGTAGATTTGCAAGGTTTTTAAATTTGAATTGGAGTCTAGAATATTAACTAAATTATACATGTTGGACTTGGAATTGACTCAGGAGAAAACTACCGATTATACACCGTCATATTCTGAAACTACCAAATTTAGCTCGAGGAGCCGTAGTTTATTTGTATCGCCGTAGTTTGTGAGCGGTGGATACCCAGAATAATGTAGAATAATGTTACACTTGTGCTGGGATGCCGAGATTATTTTTACAGTAGTGTACAGACTGTTCCGGACTGTCAGATGCCGTCGGGTTGACGGTGGACCCAGATTGCTGTTTTTGCATCAGATTGTGCCGAGAGCACGTAGATTATGGTTGTTAGACCAGTTAGACCTTTCTACTTTGATTACAGCCTGTGAGAGCCTGATTGAGCTCGGCAGAGATACGCTTGCATACTCGGTTGGGTAGCGCCCACGAGTGCCACTCCGGAGTCGGGCTTTGTGCGTTTGCGTTGGTGTCGTTGTGTCCTGGTTGGACTTGCTCTCCACGGACTGCTTAGTGTGGAGGTAGCTGTATAGCTTCGACAGGTGGGACGGGTGTATTCACAGTCCCTGGGACGGGTGTGTTCACAGTCCCTAGTGAGATTGGGTCAGGTTTTGCATTTTTCTACACACAGATAGTGTTGGATCACGATAGTATAGTGGCATATAGCTGTAAATTTATTCCAGCTTTTCTTGCTATCCTTGCTTACATCTGTAGACTTAGTGGGTAAGCTGTTGAGGTCGGTAGCTGTACCCACTGAGGATTACTTCTTTTTGCAGTAGTTCTCATACCCAGTTGTTGAAATCTTTTGTAGAGCCTTCTTCTTCGGCTGCTGCTGCTGCTGATTCGGATCGTGGAAAGGGCGCTGCGAGCTAGACCCTCTCCATTTGCTGCAGACTAGAGTTTTACCAGCTACAGGTAGTTGTAGTTTTTTTGTTCTTATACATACGGATGTTGTTTCTCGCTGGAGCAAGTCTTTTGTATACCGGATATGATGTATGTATAGTGGACCTCTGTTATTATATATGTTTTCTCTTTTAGCAGCTATATTGAAAGTAAGTGAATTCTCGAAATACGAGAGTTTGACTTCGTTTAAAATCAACCAAGGGTCGTGTGGGTATGCTTCGGAGAGGCCGAAGATGTCCAGTAGGCAAAAAGTGCATTGTGGTTGGTCTTGAGAGCAAGTTGTGCGAATCTGCACAAATCACAGATTTTGCTCTCGGGAACCGATCCTTGGTGGGAGGGACCGGTCCGCATAAGCAGAGAGTGCGGCAGAAAAGCTCTGCGCGTAAATGTTGCTCTCGGGGACCGATCCCTGGCGGGAGGGACCGGTCCCCGTAGGCGTGGAGGTGGGCAGGCTGCTGTCTGCCAGAAGTATTGCTCTCGAGGACCGGTCCCTGGCGGGAGAGACCAGTTCCCGTACGCCTGAAAGGGCTGGCCTAAGGGCTCTGCGTGAAATGCTGCTTTCGGGGACCGGTCCTCGCATGGAGGGACCGGTCCCCGCACCCAAAAACTGCCCAGTCTCGGTAGGGTGAAAGGCAAGAAGTGGAGGGGTGTTTTTGCAATTAGGCAATGAGAGGGGTTAAGTGGGCATTTCCCCTCTCTCTTTCTCTCATTTCCCTCCAACACACACACTCACACTCTCCCTCTCTCTCTCTAGAAGAAGAAGGAGAAGAAGAAGAAGAAGAAGAAGAAGAAGAAGAAGAAGAAGATGGAGATTTGGAGCTAGAAGGAGAAGAGCTCCATCATCTTCTTCCTTTGCTTGGGACAAAAGCTTAGAGAAAGTAAGCTTTTGATCTCCCCTTATGGTAGAATATAAAGATTGGGTTTATAAACTCTAGAAATGGGATTTATTGGAGCTCTAGGTGTTATGGATCTCATTTATTGCTAGAATAAATGTTTATATGATACATGTTGCAATAATGGGATTCTAGGACATCCAAAAGAGGGCTTTTTCTTGTGAGGGGTTTTAATCTAAATTGACCCCTTTCTAATCTAATTGTTAGGTCTACGAACGCATTCGTGCACTCGGTTCGATGATTCGTCGAGGCTACGCAAAGATATTAAAGAAAAAGCCTATTTCTGTATAGATTGCCGCAGCACACGGCGTAAGCTTCCAAAAATCACGAAACTGTAATCGTAGCATTGTGACATCACCAAAAAGTGGGGGGTGTCCATCCCGAAGCAACCGGGTTTTCTTTTATGTCTAAGTTCTATATATTGACCATATTCATATATTAACATTATACATTATAGGATTAGTAGATAGTTGCAATTCTAATTCCTTACATGCTTTCTTAGTAGTGTACCATTGTAGGCTTAACACATGGACTAGGGATGCATGAGGATTGGGTCTTGTGACATGAAATCCTATAGTAGCATAAAGAGATGAACTTGGAATGTAATAGCCTAGAAGAGTGGCATTGAAACTAGTGTAGTAGAAACACTAAACATGAACGAGTGGCGTGTCAACTAGTGAAAAATATTTACTACAATGATTGAACAAGTGGCATCGAATCTAGTAGTGTAGTAAAACATGACATGATTCTAGGGATAGTAGAATTTCCGGCAGTTGAATTATGCATTATGAACTGTGCAGCAGAGGCATTATGACCCTGGTAGATAGGGTATCCTCTTGCGAGGATTGGATCATACTCACTAGTCTGTTTACACTTCAGGTGGTCGCTCCACTCAAGTAGTGGTCTTCGGAGTACTTCACGATAGGGGCAGATGTAGTTGTCCCGCAGACGGTCTCGGTGTGCGAGTGCAGATTCTCCTCACCTATGAGATTGAGAGTGAGTCGAGGGCTTAACCTTCGGGTTAGCCAAGTAGATTGGGTAGTGAACATGAATGGCATAGTAGACTTGCATTCATACCTTGAGTAGACATAGTGTATGTTCGTAGATTGCATAACTATGTTGCATATATGCTCATGACATTGTACTAGCATGAAGACTTATATATTGCATGATAATTACATTACTTATCATTGAAGTCATGGTAGAATATAGTTGTTGTTCCATTTCTACCTATCTATCTATCTATCTATCTACTTATGCCTACTTAGACCTAGTGGGAAGATTAGCGGAGTCGGCGGCCGAACCCACTGGGAACTATATTTATATAGTTCTCACCCCCACTTTATTGCAAAGCCGAGTACGAGTTCACCTCGAGCGAGGACCGCAGCAAGGGCATAGCGCCCTAGGTAGTTAGTACCCTCGTGTACTAGACGATGATGATGTATATTTTGGGATAGATGTTGGAGAGCTACTTATGTATTGGAGATCAACATGTATTTACATTTTGGGAGATGAAAATATAATTTAAAGATAAATGTTGAATGGTTGCAATAGCTAGAATAACTCTCTTTATTTCACTTGTATGCCACTTGTGATTCTTGCTCTTACTTGTATTGCACTTGTGGTGCATATGGCATTGCTTCGTGATCATGTATATGTTTGAATTTATCCTGGGCAAATTCTTATACATGATTATGTTGGTTTAGCCTTGGGCGGACAGGGGAGGTGCTGTCCGTTCGGCGTCTGATCGACGTGCCGGAACCGGACCAAATTGATAGCGGTCTCGGGGCGTGACATCTATACTACTGGTTGTAGTGTTGTCTGATTACAGGTACAGATACAGCTATCGCTTCGTATACAGAGAAAATTCTTTTATATACAGCAGATTTGTCGGTGTGCTTGGAAAAACGAATAATCCGGGGCATGACAATATTATAACATACTATAAAAATTATATAATATATATATAAACAGTGAATATTTTATATTATTTGTACAGATATTTACACATATGTACAGATATTTACACCATTTGTGCAAACGGTGCACTATAATGAGAGGATGTTGCATTATTTAGATGTGTGTTGCACTCTTTCTTTTTGAAAATTAAATTTATTATATATTAAATAAAGTTTCAATTTTTTTGAAAATTATAACAACTAACCCATCATTACGTGTACCTTTCTCGTGAAACGAGAATGCTCATTCAAGACAAAATAAAAAGAATAAAGTATAATTAATAAGCTAAAAGAGTGCAACATACTCTCAAATAGTACAGCATACTCTTCCAAATAGTACAATATTTGTATAAGTAGTGCAACATATGTATTGTTAATTATACTTTATTCTTTTTATTTTGTCTTGAATGAGCATTCTCGTTTCACGAGAAAGGTACACGTAATGATGGGTTAGTTGTTATAATTTTCAAAAAAATTGAAACTTTATTTGATATATAATAAATTTAATTTTCAAAAAGAAAGAGTGCAACACACATCTAAATAATACAACATCCTTTCATAATAGTGCACCGTTTGCACAAATGGTGTAAATATCTGTACATATGTGTAAATATCTGTACAAATAATATAAAGTATGCACTGTTTATATATATATTGTATAATTTTTATAGTATGTTATAATATTGTCATGCCCCGGATTATTCGTTTTTCCGGGCACGCCGACAAATCTGCTGTATACAAAAGAATTTTCTCTATATACGAAGCGATAGCTGTATCTGTACCTGTAATCAGACAACACTACAACCAGTAGTATAGATGTCACGCCCCGAGACCACTATCAATTTGGTCCGGTTCGGGCACGTCGATCAGACGCCGAACGGACAGCACCTCCCCTGTCCGCCCAAGGCTAAACCAACATAATCATGTACAAGAATTTGCCCAGNGCTATTTGGAAAAGTATATTGCACTATTTGAAAGAAAAACAATACTCTTTCATTTTATTAATTATATATTCTTTTTTATTTTGTCTTGAATTATACTCTTATAAAATTATACTCTTTCATTTTATTTTATACCTTTCTCATTTCACGAGAAAGGTACATATAATTATGACTTAACAGTTATGATTTTCAAGAAATTTGACACTTTATTTAATATGCAATAAAATTTAATTTTCAAAAAGAAAGAGTGCAGCACACATCTAAATGGTGCAACATGTTCTCATAATAGTGCAACATTTACACAAATAGTGTAAATATCTATACAAATAGTATAAAATATACACCGTTTATACATATATATATTATATATTTTTAAAATATATTGCAATATATTATACTATTTTCGCGTAATATACTATGTTAT